>NC_044396.1:21515000-21815000 GCF_006542625.1 Nomascus leucogenys
CTTTCCCTGCATACAATGAGATATACTTATTTCAAGGCAGATATGTGTGTTTTTATTTTACCTCGCTAGGCCACCATAATCAAGTCCTTCTTCTCCTCTAAATATTACATATAAGCGCCTCCTCAAGTCATAGGGTTTTAATGCCATAATCTAATTAAAAACAAAAACATGAATATTAAATACATGCAGTACAAGTTCCTTTCAAACCAATTTAAATTGAATCTCTATTTTCAAAATAACACATTTCCTTATCTTATACCACGCTTTTAACTCAAGAGATGAATTGGTTTCTTTCACAAACTAGATGAAGACATACATATCAATCTGTCAAGCTTTTCCTGACTCACTTTCACATATGGTTGACCCATAAACAACATGAGTTTAAGTCAACATGGTGACTGCACAGGTCCACTTATACTTGAATTTTCTTCAGCCTCTGCCACCCGAGACAACAAGGCCAAGCCCTCTTCCTCCTCCTCAGCCTATTCAATGTGAAGACAATGGGAATGAAGACCTTTATGATGATCCACTTCTACTTAATGAATAGTATATGTATTTTATCTTCCTTATGATTTTCTTGAAAAAAATTGTCCTTTCTCTAGCTTACTTTATTATAAGAATACAGTATACAGGCCGGGTGCGGTGGCTCACGACTGTAATGCCAGCACTTTGGAAGGCCAAGGCAGGCGGATCACGAGGTCAGGAGATTGAGACCATTCTGGCTAACATGGTGAAACCCCGTCTCTACAAAAAATACAAAAAATTAGCTGGGCGTGGTGGTGGGCGCCTGTAGTCCCAGCTACTCGGGAGGCTAAGGAAGGAGAATGGTGTGAACCCGGGAGGTGGAGCTTGCAGTGAGCCGAGATCGTGCCACTGCACTCCAGCCTGGGCCACAGAGCGAGACTCCGTCTCAAAAAAAAGAATACAGTATATAATACATATATTATACAAAATATGTGTTAATTGACTCTTTACGTTATTGGTAAGGCTTCCAGTCAATGGTAGGTATTAGTAGTTCAGTTTTGGGGTAGTCAAAAGTTATACATGGCTTTTCAACTGTGCAAGGGGTCAGCACCCCTAGCCCCTGTGTTGTTTAAGGGTCAACTATACTCCTTCCCCCTTGTAGTATTAAATGATAGTTCTACTTTGGGTTAATGACAAGAGAGGAAGAGTTTGACACAAAAGGCTTTTAAGATTAAAAATATTATCTCCCCTGCTGGTTTCCCCAAACTGTACCAAAATCTTCCAACAGGTAAATTTTTCTGACTAGCAGTACTTCGAGGCAAAAGACTTTGTTCTGCATCCTGCTTATACCACACATTCCATTTCTCAGTAGTAAAGGAACTCAGCTATAATGAGCAATTATTTATACAATAATGAATTTATTCACAGGCTAGTATAATTTAAAAACAATACCTATACCAAATTTTCATAATCTTTAATAGCTTACATTAAGGTTACTAGTAAGTAGGCTTTACTTTGGAGAGAAATAAATTACATTCCACACATATGTCAGGACCAGAGCCAAGACTGGCAGGTCTGGGTTGGAGCACAGCTCACCAGCATGCCTCCTTTGGGGCAGTTGTGGGCTCACTGCTATAGATCAAATAGACCATGATTCTTCCCAAGACAGGGTAAAAAGCAAAATAAAGTCTACCATGAATTCAGATGTACATTTACTAAAATCAATCCAGAGTTTAGAACAAGTTGACCTATTTACACTTAGTTTCCTAAGAATTTATTAACTCAAAAGAAAAAATCAACTTGATAATAGTTTAAGTATCATGCCCAAAGTCCAATCGTAAAATTAAGCTATGGTTTGAAATTCTCGTGGGGCTCAGAGTATCATTACTCCATTTTGGCTTGTACAAAGTATAAATAAAAGTTCCTGTATGCCTGAGTACACAGCATAATTTGGTTCATCATTGTAATACTAGTGGGGGAATAAGACGTCTCATTATGAAAAATTCTCCACTTCATTGGGAAAAAACTGACAATACAGTATTTGGATTATTTATCCTTAAATATTCTGCAGATGACTCAGGAAAGGAAGAAACACTGCATTCATTTATTTGCTCATCAAATATTTATTGAATACCCTCTATGTGCAAAGGCACTATTCTAGGGACTAGGCAGAACAGCAGTAAACCAACAGTCCCTGCTCTCATGGAGCTCACATTCTAGTAAGGAAGACAAAATACACTATGTTGGGTGGTTATGGAAAAGAATAAAGCACAATAAATGGCTGGAATGTGACTGTGAGGGAGAAGAGCAGGACTGCCATCTTAAAATAGTAAGCTCAGAGAAGGTCTCTCTGAGATCACATTTAAACAGAAACATAAAGGTGAGAATAAACAGTTATTAAAGGAATTATCAAATGGAATACAGTATCTACCAATTTAATTTTAATTTGATAGCATTATCAAAACTTTGAGATAATAAACTCTTAGCCAAGTATGGTGTCAAAACAAGAATCAACTTGTTCCAAAAGCTGTTTAAGCTTTATTTTAGTAAATACACATCTAAATTCATGATATGTCTCTCAGTTTCAGTACCTTTACCTATAACATGGAGATACAATAAGAGCCATCTCAAAGGGATGCTGTGAGGATGAATGAAATAAAATGAGAAATGCAAGATGCCGGTGTTTTGCAAATGATAATCACTCAGTATATGGGAGGGTTTAGGATAACTATGATTAAAATGGGCACTCAGGCCAGATGCAGTGGCTCAAGCCTGTAATCCCAGCATTTTACGAGGCCGAGGTGGGTGGATCGTTTGAGCCCAGAGTTCAAGACCAACCTGGGCAACATGGCAAAATTCCATCTCTATTTAAAAAAAACAAGACAAAACAAAGAGACTCAACAAGTGGCGGTGGCAGTCATTATTATTATAGCTGTGTTCTGGGTGGTTTAAAAATCTCTAAAACCCTGACTTTCTTTGGATGCACAGAATACAATGAGACAAATAGTGTTTTATTCTGCTAAAATCCTCCTTACCTGTTGGAAGGAATCTTCAAACAATGTCTGCCGGGACACATTGATCTTTACATGACTGGGTAGTGCATTAGACTAAAAACAAAAATAATATCATAATATCATCTGAGTTATAGTATATGTATTGTATAAATGGAAGACTAAATTATTGAGTATAAGATTTATTTACCACTGTAGTACCTGGCACAAATAACGGAAGTGAGCAAGTTTCCACCTAAAGCTGCGTTCATAAGCAATTTGTGGACCACCTTTAGTTCTAAAGAAAAATAAAAATAAACCAAATTAACTCATAATAAACTTGAATATTTAGTATTCAGTATAAAATCAGAATGTACTAAAGTCCTACAAAATACCACAGGAAGTTTTTTGCTGGGAGAGAAGGGTATACATACATGGTGGGCCAAAAGCAGCTCAAGTAATGGGGACTATTACAGCAACAGGACACACACATACACAAAGAAGGACATTGTATTTATGGCTGGATCTTTTGTTAGTGAGTTAAATGAAATATCAAAGTCTACTATAGACTATTTCAAAGAAAATCTTTGATAATCCTTAAATCTAAGGAGGACAGAAGCTCCAGACAGAAGAGACGTGGAAGGAAATTCTACCACATCCTAAGCCTAACCTAAAACCCAAACAAATGTTCCTGGAGATAATAAGCAAAGCAAAATCAAATTCCTAGAAACAACACTGTCATCCAGATCACATGGTTCAGGTGGTCAGAGAGAGAAAAGGCAGAGTTGGTGGCATGGCACCTAGGAATACAGGTTTTACAATATGGTTTGACTCAGTGACAGAGCCTGGATCTCTTGCCTATTGATTGAGGGCCTGACAGGCACAAAGAACTTTCATAATCTTAAGGAACACTTTGGAACAGATGAAAAATGTTCTCTTGTGTTGTCAGGTTCAAGTGAATTCACTTATTCAAAAAGCATTTACTGAATGCATAGCTGGTACCTGGCTTTCTTCTAGACAGTGACAGCATTACTTATTAATAGGTAAAAACACCTGTTTTGTGGAGCTTATGTACTAGTGAAGGAGATAAGACAAAACAATATAATAAATAAGTAAAGTACAAATGTCTTGTCACTCCTGACCTAGAACAATAAAACAATAAAAAAGGCATTATTAAAAGGACAAAGGATAAGGACTGATATGAGAAGCATTTTGTAATTTTCAAAAGGGTAAAAAGAGTAGAGCTCATAGACAAAGTGACGTTTGAGCAAAAACATGAAGGAGAGGGCAAAAGCCATATGGAGTTTCAGGAAAAGAGCATACCAGGCAGATGGAATAAGGGCTAAGACCCAAGGTGGAAGCTGAAGGTGGTGAAGGCACAGCTAGCGGCCAAGGAAGCTGGAACACGGTGAATGAGGAGGAGCGAAAACCAAGAAGAGGTTGAAGAGCTAAGAGGGGTCAGATCCTATAAGGCCATTTAGGCTGTTGTAAAGTGTGCTTTTTACTTATTGAGATAGAAACCACTGAAGGGTTTTGTGCAAATAAATGACTTTTAATTTAACTTTTGTTTTGGAAATTCAGTCTCTGTGCTGTACGGAGAATAACAACATTGTACAAGGTGTGGGAAGAAAGCAGAGAGAGGACTCTGCTACCAAGCCAGGCAATGATAATGGTAGCTTGGACCAAAATGGTGGCAATGGGGGTGGTGAGACACAGCTGGATTCTAGATATGTTTTGAAGTTGAGGTAACTAGAATTCTTGATGGACTGTTTGTAAGGTAGGAGAGATAGAGGAGTTGTGGATGATTCCACATTTTTTTTTTCCTAAGATGGAGTTTCACTCTTGTTGCCCAGGCTGGAGTGCAATGGTGCAATCTTGGCTCACTGCAACCTCTGCCTCCCGGGTTCAAGCAATTCTCCTGCCTCAGCCTCCTGAGTAGCTGGGATTACAGGCACATGCCATCACGCCCAGCTAATTTTACCATGTTGACCAGGCTGGTCTTGAACTCCTGACCTCAAGTGATCTGCCTGCCTCAGCCTCCCAAACTGCTGGGATTACAGGCATGAGCCACCACACTAAGGTGATTCCAAAATTTTTGACCCAAGCACATGCTAGAGTGGAGTTATCATCAGTTATGACAGGGAATATCACAGGTAGGGCTGGGTTTTTGTTGTTGTTGTTAGAATTTTTTTTTTTTTTTAGAGACGGGGTCTTGCTATGTTGCCCAGGCTGGTCTCAAACTCTTGGGCTCAAGTGATCTACCCGCCTCAACCTCTCAAAGTGCTGGGATGACAGGTGTGTGCCACCATGCCTGGCCAGAGAGCAGGTTTTACAGGACCTATCAAGAAGGAGTTACAGGTGGAGATGTCAATAAGCAGCTGAATATAGAAAGCAAAATTTCAAGTGAGAAGTCTGAGCTAAATCTGTGAGTCATTAGCAGGCACATGTTTTAAAAGCATAATACTGAATGAGATGCATCAAGAGAATGAATGTAGTTAACAAAAAAAAAAAAAAAAAGAGGCTTTGGGAAAAAGGGAGCACTCAGCAAAATAAAGAAAGAACAGAAAGGCAGAGGGAAATCAAGAAAGTATGGCTCACAGCACTACTTTTGCCAGGAGAGAGAAATGTATTGTATCAAATGTTCCTGATAAGTCAAATCAGACAGGACTGCAAACCAATGCCTGGATTAACAATGTGAAGATCATTGGTGCCCTTGCAAATTCAGTGTCAGGGGAACTTCCTTGGAGTTGGTTTAAAGGAGAAACTATGAACAGTAATACAGAGACAACCATGCAAGTAGCTTTCCTGCAAAGGGGAGCAATAAAAATGAATTGTGGGCTGGGTATGATGGCTCATGCCTGTAATCCCAGCACTTCGGGAGGCCAAAGCGGGTGGATCGCCTGAGGTCAGGAGTTTAAGACCAGCCTGGCCAACATGGCGAAACCCCGTCTCTACTGAAAATACAAAAACTAGCTGGGCGTGGTGGCGGGTGCCTGTAATCCCAGCTACTCGCGGGGCTGAGGCAGGAGAATCACTTGAACTCAGGAGGCGGAGGTTGCAGTGAGCTGAGATCGCATCATTGCACTCCAGCCTGGGCAACAGGAGCGAAAGTCCATCTCAAAAAAAAAAACAAAAAAATGAACTGCGATTGAACACACTGGTAAAGGAAAGAGTTGTAATTTTTTTTTTTGCTTTTTTTTTAATATCTAGGAGAAATAACAGCTGATAAGAATAGGTAGAGAAATAAAACCTGATAATGCAAGACAAAGGTGATAACTGTTGGAGCAATTAAGTAGAAAAGTGGGGGTAGGAATCGAATGTACCAGCAGAGGAACGAGACTTTGATAATAATGACAGTTCATCTATAGGAACAGGAGGGAGGAGAGATGGTAGGAGACGGACAGATATGGTGGTACAACTTTGCAAAAGACCTTTTAGGATTGCTTCTATTTTCTTAGTTATGCAAAGACATTACACCTTAGAGTAGAGTAAGAATGAAGGAGAGATCTGTCAACTGCTTAATTAAGGTATCTTTAAATCTGGAAAATCATTTCACTGACCATCTCAATGCAGTAGTGTGATGTGGCAGTTAAGAGCACAGAGTCTAGACAGAGACTGACCGTCATTGTTAGAAACTAGCTCCATTACTTGCCTTATAACTTTGCACAGTTAGTTATGCTCCCTATACCTCTCCTCACTTGGTAAAGGGAAAAATAATAGTATCTACCTCAAGGGGTTATTGGAAGATAAAATGAGTTAATACCTATGAAGTACTTAGAACAATCCTTGGCACACAGTAATCACTACATAAATAGTTGCCATTGTTATTATTAAGGAATTACATGCTGCAAATCCATTGTCAAATGAGAGCAAAAACAGCTATACTAAGGTTTCACTTGTGTAGGTTTTCTTGAACCAAAAAGTAAAATGTTTTGCTAAACTTGAGGATAAATTAGAGACTAAATCTCATGTGCTCACTAAGCAATATTTAAAGGAGAACTTCAGGTTTTCACTCACACAGATGACTTCCCATTGCGAGGATCTTTGAATGTTGTTGTTCTTGTGTTATGATCAACAAAGTACCTTACACCTTCACGAGTATATCTAATTTCCCAGCCTTCTGGCAGGGGTTCTTCATTCTGTAAGCTAAAAGATAAAGTTAAAATCACAAGATGAACCTTTTCTAAGTACTAAAAATATCTCATTCAAGGTTGGTTGGTCCTACCTACTGATAAATGCAAGATGACTAAAGGCTGCTGTATATACATACCCTTGAGTTCTTGGATCTTCCCACTGGGTTGTTTTTGTGTTATGATTCACAAAGTAAACCCTGTCTGTTGAATCCACTCTTTTTTCTGAAACATAAAGTGAGTATAATATTTAATAACTATTTAGGATCTATATATAAAATAAGGAACATATATAATTATATATATTATACATTATATATATAAAAACATATCAGGGATATATGTATCCCTTATTATATATTATAGTATATATTATATTCTATATAATATATTCTACAATATGTAATTCTATAATATATAATCTATATATTCTGTATATATAATATATAGAATATATAATCCATATTAAATATATTATATATTATAAGGGATATATATATGTTAAGGGACATATATAAGGGAGATATACACATATATAAAATAAGGGATATATATATATATATATATATATGGAGATATATATATCTCCCTTATAGATCATCAGCAAAAACAGCTTACCCCAGCCTGGTGGCAAAGGTCCATAAGGGTCATTTTCTGCAGCTAACATTGAAGCCTGATTGGAGAAAAGATTAGGGAGAGAAATAAAATAACAGTGTTTTAATATGAAAGTAGAAATAAGCCAAGCATGTGGCAGAATCACATTTTATAATAATTTTCTAAAAATATGATAAGGGGCTGGGCGCAGTGGCTCACACCTGTAATCTCAGCACATTGGGAGGGCAAGGTGGGAGGATTACTTAAGCCCGGGAGTTCAAGACCAGCCTGGAAGACCCTGTCTCTATTAAAACAAATTTTTTTAAATTAGCCAGACGTGTTGGCACATGCCTAAAGTCCCAGCTACTTGGAAGGCTGAAGTGGGAGGATCACTTGAGCCCAGGAGGTGGAGGCTACAGTGAACTGTGATCACACTACTACTGCACTCCAGCCTGCACAACAGAGCGAGAAGCTGTCTCAAAAATATATCTGTATTATTATACAGACAGATAGATAGATAGGTCTACATTATAAGGAAATAAAGCAATTTCAAGACACAAAGTTCTTTGTTTTTTGAGACAGGATCTTCCCACTGTATTACCCAGACTGGGGTGCAGTGGCATGATCTCAGCTCACAGCAGCCTCTGCTTCCCGGGCTCAAGCAATCCTCCCACCTCAGCAACAACCCGAATAGCTGGGACTACAGACATGTGCCACCACACCCGGCTAATATTTGTATTTTTTGTAGAGACAAGGTTTTGCCATGTTTCTGAGGCTGGTCTCCAACTCCTAGGCTCAAGCGATCCACCTGCCTCGGCCTCCCACAGTGCTGGGATTACGGGTGTAAGCCACCGCTACCAGCCAAGACACAAAGTTCATAAAATGTCATGAAGAGGAGACTATCAACTAATCAAATTAATTATTAGTTTTTCTAAAATGATTTAAAAATAATACACTGGCATCAATACTTTACTCTCCCAGTCCTTCCATACTAATCTATAGAGGGAAGATGAAATGGGAGAAGAACATATAGGAAATTATGATGTTTAAATGAGGCAATATTATTTGTTTAAAAATAGAACAGTTATCACAATTTTCTTTAAAACAAATGCCCACTAATAAAACTAACACTCAACTCCAGTATCATTTATAGAAATAAACTTTTAATTAGTATCTTTTATATTTTCATACATACATAAAAACACATTTTTATGTATGCCTCCATTCTTACAACCTAGAAATATACGCTGAAGAAAACATAAGCATTCTATCAAGAATTCTATAATAATGACAAATATAAAAATCATTATCTGAAAAATAATTTAAGTATATGCATCTTGATGAATATAATCCTGTAACAGACCCTGTTAATTATACTCAATATTTATCTTCCACCTGTTCTTGAGAACCAAATCCCTGTTTTGTTGGAGGTAGAAACGTGGCCATAAAGATCATTCCATTCCCCCTCCCCTGCAGCTGAGTTGGTAGAGTGACCAGTTCTGGCCAATGAGGTATAGGCAGAAGGCCATGGTGAGGGCATCCTTTGCTAAGTAAAAAAGGCAAGGGCTTGCAACAACAGAGTCATCTGCCCTTTCAATTCCTCTTTTTCTTCTTGCCTAGACTGTGGATGTGAGGCCCACAGTGCAGAGCTCCATATAAATGAAGTAACAGGCCTGAAGTGCGATACGGATGGAAGAGCAAAAGGGCAGAAAGAATCCGGGTCCTTGATGACACCACTGAGTCAATGCAGCACTTAGACTTTTACCCCAGACTTGATGTTGTACTGACATAATTAAACCTCAATGTGTTTAAGGAGATTCTATTACTTGTAAGATAACAATCTTCTGATACACATGTGTTACCTCATTCTGCCCCTGTTCACCAAAGGTTTTCATGTATACAGGTAAGTCCAACCAAAAACAAAGCTATATGTATTACTTTTTATGTATGTATATAGCTATATATATTACTATATATACCACACGGTATAATTACTATATATAGCTAAACTATGGAACCTTACCACAGATTTCTGTACAAGTCATGGAAGAACCAGCAATTGAAGGCAGCAGGAAACACTATGGAAACTAGGCTGCCCACTCCCTCCCTGCTAGCTACATATAACCAGGAGAGTAGGTCAACCTGCAAATGAGAACTTACTATTTAACCTCTGAAAAAAATGTGGTTGAAAGAGCCAGACTGAGGCAGGATTTTGGAGAAAGTTATCTACATTTTCTTTCTATGTCTCTTTCCTACTTGCTTTCTATCTGCTAGCTTCTACATTTTAGGTTTCTTCAAGTTGCCTCAAAACACTATCTGTAGTTGTCCAGTACTTAAAATTTATCTTTTCTACCTCCTGTGATCACACCATTTATCAGAGGAGTTTTGTTTTGTTTTTTTCCACTCCTCTCACGGATGTTTGCTTATGGCAATAAGTAAATCACCAATTGGTCAAATTTTCAGACAGCATTAGATTTTTTGGATAAAACTTTAGAGTTCTAGAAATATCTTTGATGGGGCAAAACAGATGAGTGTTGCTTCTTAGAATCTGGGAAGAGAATCAGAATAGGTAGAATACTGCAAGACTGGCTCTAAGTAAAATCATAAGGTAACTGGTTTTGTTGAAAACAAACAAAATTATTACAAAAGTGGAGGATTGAAAATTAGTAAAAATATTATTTTATTAAGAAATGCGTTTATGAAACTACCCCTTAGTAAGGATATAAAACTTAAAGTATAAGTTATGTTAGTAAACTAGAATATTTAAAAATATTATAAAGTGCTTATATATATATCAGAAACACTATTTATTAAAGATTAACTAAAAAATATCTTGTAACACAGTCTATACCATTTCTAAAAATCACCAAAATAGATATGTGATTATGGTCAAGGGATAGCAAAAAAAATAAAAAATAAAAATTAAATAAATAAATAAATAAATAAAAATAAAAGAAACACCTGATGGAGGAAGTTATGTTAACATCTTATAATTTGCTAATTACCGAATAGAGGTATCGTTGGTTAAACTGTTGCATAGCTCCCTGCAATTGGTTCCGCTGAGATTGCCACTGTTCAAAATTTCGGACAGATTCCATGGTAGGCCGCTGCCATGTTGTTGTTCTGGTGTTATGATCCACATAATAAACTCTTCCACGATCATCAACTCTTCTTTCCCAACTACCACAAATAAACAACAATAAACAATAATCTCTCAATGTAAGAAAATGAAAAGCAGTTATTACTTCACTCAATTTAAATAGTAAGTTCAAGACATGTTAAAATAACTAAAACATATAAAACTATGAACTATTCATTTTAGCTAAATTATCTTCCCATTCTACCACTAGTATCTTTTTTTTTCCTTTAATCACTATAATGTTTAGTCCCGCACTAGAAGAGTTTGCTTATTTTCTTTTTTTTTTTAAATTTTACTTTAAGTTCTGGGATACATGTGTAGGACATGCAGGTTTGTTACACAGGTATACATGTGCCATGGTCATTTGCTGCAGCTATCAACACATCACCTAGGTTTTAAGCCCCGCAAAGGGAGGGAAAGCATTAGCCCTAATATAATTTCTAAAGACTGTCTAAAAAGATGCCACTGAATGAACAGTTTCAGTATCAATCTGGCTACCCTTTCTCCCTCTTTTTTTTTTTTTTTGAGATGGCGTTTCGCTCGTTACCCAGGCTGAAGTGCAATGGCGTGATCTTGGCTCACTGCAACCTCTGCCTCCCAGGTTCAAGTGATTTTCCTGCCTCAGCCTCCTGGGTAGCTGGGATTACAGGTGCAGACCACCATGCCCAGCTAATTTTTTGTATTTTTAGTAGAGATGGGGTTTCACCATGTTGGCCAGGATGGTCTCGAACTCCTGACCTCAGGTGATCCTCCCACCTCTTGGCCTCCCAAAGTGTGGGGATTATAGGCATGAGCCACCGTGCCCGGCCTCTCCTTCTTTCTTTGATAAGCATTTACTGACAGTGCTTGCTGTATGCCAAGCAATCTGCTCTATAGCCAATGCCCATGTTCCGAATGAGTTAACTGAACTCTTTTTATTACTTTTTAACTCACCTTCCTGCCATTATATTGCTGCCAATTTTCTTCCTGAAACGCAGGTGGACTCCATGTCGTTCCACCCATGATGGCTCATTGGCATGGCATAAAAATGAATTGTCCATATTTTCAGCCTCATCTCCCTGAGATCCTATCCTACAAGGGTCTCATGTGAGAGTCCAACCAACTATTTGCTGGTTCCAAGGGTGTCATGAGGTGAATTTTGTTTCCCCTTTGTCTCACAGAATACCTTTCCCTATTTCTCTACCAACCAGATTTCTACTCATCCTCCAGGGTTCACTCCAACTCCCACCTGTTCTACACATGTAGGATCTATTAAACCAATTTTTGTTATTAATTTATAAAATGATTGTAAATTTCTTTCAGCAACCAATTATAAATTCCTTAACCTTATTACTAAAAATACCATGGGGTCACAAAGAGAATAATAGATGCTAAAGATGAAATTAAAGACAACCTCTGCCTAATTCTGGGACAACAGTTTCAGTGAAATAAGCCCCATGTCATGGTACTCAATGAATGGGCTAAATGAATGACTATAACTTGATGATCCTGTCATAGTTAAAATGAACTTCATGGTTTGCTATATTGCAATATCGGCGCCATGTTTTCCAATACGTTCTCATTTAATACTGTAGAGTAAAGGCCTGAGTGCTTTATTCCGTAAAAGAGAAATATCCTACAAAAATAACATTTCTCTGCCTTGAATTTTCTAGATTTTGAATGTGTTTTATAATGGTGGGCTTTAAATTGAATCTGGAAGGGAAATCTGAGAAATATATTCCAGGTACACACAGAATATGTGAGTAAATGAATGCAAACAGTACAATTCGACTAGCTATCAGTGCAGTTATGTCGACAGTTATGAAAGAATACAAAGGTAAAGGAAGACTCGTTTGTGAATGGCCTTGAATGACAGCCTAATAGTATGAATTTTAGTATGTAATAAAAACTTTATTAATTTCAAACCTTCTACAATTTTAGGTATAAGTTCACTCATGGCGATCTTTGTAGATCATAGTTTTGGGCTACTTTAATATTTAAGTCATTAAATCTTATGAAATAACATAGTTTAGATCACTATCCATGGAGAACCATACATATAAACTGTCCTAAATATTACCTTTCTTTCCTTAAAAAAATTACAAGGAAGGATTGACAACTGACCAAATTTTGCAACTTCTTTCGGTAACTCATCCCAATGCTGGACAGTCTCTTGAGGAAGCCCTACAGATTATCTAATCTCATTGACTGAACATTCATTATTTATATAAGGAAATGTAAAGAAATTGAATATATGCAGAATGAAAGAATCAAATTATGCTGTACTAAATAAATTTAAAAACCACATGTGTGATAAAATGTAACTGCAGATGCATAAAGAGTGCTATATTACCCTGGAGGTAAAGGTTGTGGTCTCTCCCATGTGGTAGTTCGAGTATTATGATCCACATAATAGGTTCTACCATGAGGATCTTTTCTTTGTTCCCACCTTTAATAAAAATACAAAAATAACAGTAAGAGACAACACACTAGGACAATCTTAAAAATGACTCTTCCTTATAAACAGAAAAATTACAGAAAAGCTTTACATTAAAAGACTATACACACACACAGCCATATATATAAAGGCTATTATGTATATACATAAGTGTTCATTTTCTCAATTATTAGCACTTTTTTAACCTCTTAATTATTCCCTTTTTATTACGGTATTGGAAACTTAAAAAGTATAGTTAGCAGAAAAGGAATAGAATACCCCACATTTTAAAAAGTTACTTATAGAATTCCAAATTATCAGAAAACACAAATTGAATCAAGAATGAAGAAACCTTCAACTTAATATTAAATCCAAGGCACAAAATGTCTATGAAGTAATATATTGATTTTGCTATAATTTCAAAAGTACCCATCTAAAAGACTTTTAGCAGAAATCGCCTTAAAGAAGTATGTGGTGATACTGTCCCATGAAAATTCTTTCATCTGTGCACACAGTGTCTTTTCTTTGTGCATATCTATCCTAATTTTGGTTTTGGTTTTGGTAGGTCTCTGAATTTATGGAAATGACATTTTTATCTTTTTCCTGTTCTATTTTGAAGACTCTCAATCTCTTGTTTCTCCCATTCTCATTTTTTCTTCTGTGATTCCTGTTAACTTCTCTTCAACCTTTTCTTAATATGGTATAGAAGAATAATTTTTAAAAATAAAAACTGGTGGGCCGAGCATGGTGGCTCACACCTGTAATCCCAGCACTTTGGGAGGCTAAGGAGGGTGAATCACCTGAAGTTAGGAGCTCAAGACCAGCCTGACCAACCTGGAGAAACCCCGTCTCTACTAAAAATCCCAAAGGAAAAAAAAAAATTAGCCAGCCATGGTGGCACACACTCCTGTAATCCAAGCTACTGGGGATGCTGACGCATGGTAACTGCTTGAACCCAGGAGGTGGAGGTTGCAGTGAGCCAAGATTGCACCGCACTCCAGCCTGGGCGACAGGGCAAGATTCTGTCTTAAAAATATAAAATAAAATAAAATATAAATAAATAAATAAATACAAACTGGTACTTCTCAGTTTAAGACTCTTGTTTTCAATTTTAAAATAGAATAACCAGAAAATATTTTCCTTTTTCTTAAACACAAGAACTCGAGAAGGCAGTGTTTCAGAAGGGACATGAAAGAGTATTCCTGGGGTGCTGTCAATGTTCTCTTTCTTGACTCGTGTGATGGTTACAAATGTGTAATTTGTGATAAATCAGTTCCATCTATATATTTTGAAGGAAAGTACTTTTCTGTGTATGTGTGATGTTTTACAATAAAAGATTCTGTTTTTAAATGTGAGTGCTTATCAAGAAGCCCTAACTTGGAATGGTGAGTTTTGATAAGTTGTCCTGCACCAAGAGGGAGGCTCAAGGATCTCCCATAAAGAATCCAGCACTCTTCCCTTCTACCTCCCTTCCCCATCTGCAAAGTTTTGAGAGAGGATCAAATAGCTTTTCCCTATTATTTGTTAATATGGTAAATTTATATTTTCAAAAAAAATTTTTTTCTTTTTTTGAGACGGAGTCTCGCTCTGTCCCCCAGGCTGGAGTGCAGTCGTGCAATCTTGGCTCACTGCAAGCTCCGCCTGCCAGGTTCACACCATTCTCCTGTCTCAGCCTCCCAAGTAGCTGGGACTACAGGTGCCCGCCACCACGCCTGGCTAATTTTTTGTATTTTTAGTAGAGACGGGGTTTCACCATGTTAGCCAGGATGGTCTCGATCTCCTCACCACGTGATCCTTCCACCTCAGCCTCCGAAAGTGCTGGGATTACAGGTGTGAGCCACCACGCCCGGCCTATTTTCAAATATTAAATCAATCTGTGAGAACCCCCCCCAAAATAACCCAATTAAATTTATTTTTTTATTAAGAGTGCTTATTTTCTTTAAATTATTTTTATACATGATAACCATATATACTGAAACTACTCCCTAGTTTGCACCCATAAGCACATACATACTTAAAATGACAAATGCACACAAAAAAGTAAAAAATTTGTTTAGTCTGCATCCAACAAACCTAAGTCACAAAATGCTTAAGTAGTAACCATAAACAATAAAGATTCCCAAGTTCAGAACTCACTCGGGATCACAAAAATTATTAAACTTGCCTATTATATCCTACACTGGAACACTCATGATATTCAGAACTGAAAAACTTAGATATTTCTTATAAAGCATTTCACTAAAATCAGACAATCTGAAAGTTATGATTTACTTTATTTGTTTATATAAAAAGCTCACGGGAAAGAAGGAGTTAAATATAAAATTTCATTTTAAAGGCTTTTCAGGAATATGTCTAACATGTACCAATGGGCTATTCTGTATGCAAGCTTAACTACCAAAACCAAATGAATACCTAAAAACCTGATCAAGTTTCACTTTTGCTATTTTTAGGTAATAATTCCCATAAGCAGTCCTTGAATTTTTATTGCTATCCTATAGCAAAATTTCCTGGCTTCAACTGTATCTTCACAAATATCCTTTACTATTTTTAATTTAGCTTTCATTTTTTATCAAAATTACATATACTTTCAGATAGTTTAAAATATACCTTCATAGCTATATAATTATATATACCTTCACATAGTTTAAACAGAGTCATATAGTCTATGAGACTTATTGCAAAAAACAACAGTACCTACTGTCTCTTTCACTTCATTTTCCACTCCCCAAGGCAACATTTTCAACTGTTTCAGTCCATTTTTTTGGTATTTACTTCTTTTACTTATTAACTTCCTTGACTTATTGTGATTTGTTTAATTTCAAACATAACGTACTGACTTTTTACTAGCAAAAGTGAAGCTGCAGGTCTCTTTCCTGCACACATACACATCTACACTTACCCTCGTCCCAATCATTCCAAATATACACGTACGTTGTACCTTCCCTTACAGTTATCATTATGACTATGTAAACTCTCCCCACAGCTGAGCCATGGAACAAACCCTGATGTCTTTTTTTAAAAAATACTATTAGCTAGAAAAATTATCTCCACTTCCATTTGCTTATTGTCTACATTCTTATCGTTAAACCCCAAATACTTTTCCAGTTGCATAAATCTCCTCTTAAAATGTTCAAGCTCATTAGCTGTTCTATGATTGCAACTGCCTTCTGATTAGCTTCTAGTCTAGACTGAGTGCTGTCTGAGGCCACTTTGGGCTTTCCTTTACCATTGTGCGGCATTCCTTTCACTCCTCTCCTAGCAGACCCTCTAATTCCTGCATCCAACGTCTTTTACTTTCACTACCTAGTTTTGGGAAAACATAGTCCTAAGAGCTTTCTAAGAAACGAGACATAAGAAGTGAACTTTTGGAAACCTAGGATATGGAAAAATGTATTTATTCTACACAAACACTAAACAGTGTGGCTGGATACAGAATTATATGTTGGGTATAATTTCCTTCAGCATTTAAGGCATGGACCCACTGTCTTCCACTGTATTCTAGCTTTTCATTTTGATTCTAGGAAATCTGATGCCATTCTGATTATTATGAAACCTGCTTTATTTTTTCAATCTCTGAAAATATTTAGAATTCAATTGGCCCCAAGGTACTAAAATTTTCACAACAAATTGTCTTAAAATAGATGTTTTCATTTATCATCCTGGATTTTTAGTGAGCCTTTTCAATAAAGAAATTTGTGTTTATTCTTCAATAAAGAAATTTGTGTTTGTTATTTTGTTAAGCACTTCCTCCCATTTTCTCTCTTTCTAGAACTTTTCTTATCAGACTGTCTGAACTGGTCCTTATGTGTTACTCCCTGGCAAATTTCTTTACCTTTATCAGTCAAATTTCACACTGAATTAAATTTCCAAGAGTTTTTTAGTCCTTTGAGTATTCCATTTTTATAGCATTGAGTTCTTGTTGTATGTATGTCATATCTACTTTTATCCCTCAGAGGATATTAAAATAGTCTGTTATCTTTTTTTATTTTTTTGAGATGGAATCTCGCTCTGTCATTCAGGCTGCAGTGCATTGGTGTGATCTCAGCTCACTGTAACCTCCGTCTCCCAGGTTCAAGCGATTCTTCTGCCTCAGCCTTCTGAGTAGCTGGGACTATAGGCGTGTGCCACCATGCCTAGCTGATTTTTGTATTTTTAGTAGAGACAGGGTTTCACCATATTGGCCAAGCTGGTCTCGAACTCCTGACCTCGTGATCTGCGCGCCTAGGCCTCCCAAAGTGCTGGGATTACAGACGGGAGCCACCGCGCCCAGCCCTAGTCTGGTATCTTAAAACAGTATTTTCTAGGTTGTTTGTTTTGATCTCTATCTTTCAAATTAAGAGGTTTCCCTCAGATGTCTAATGAGAAGAGCACTGACGACTGGGAGTTTTATGTGTTTGGGTGGGGCTTGTGGATTGTGGATTAATTAAAGAGTGATAATAATGGTGCTGTTTTGTTAGAGAACAATCTATATTAGTATTTTCAGTGTTTTGGGGAGGTCTTCAATAGAAGATACTGTCAGTCTCCTGGTTGAAGAGGTAAAATCCTGGTTGTCAATATTCTGGGATCTGTGTTGAGTGTGTCTTTGAAAATTTACCTTACAACCTTCTTCACTTATTAACCTTTCAAAGGCTCACTTAAGTCTGCTGATTTAGGACAGTATCTCTGACCTCCAATGTGCCTGGTGTTCCCAAGTGTCAAGTATCTCCAGTGAGGAAACCCCTAGGCAGAGCAGAAGTCCTGGCTGCAGGGAAGGGACTTAGGGTTTCTCAAACATTCAATCTTGCCATTTACAGTGTCATCTTCACTACCACTTCCAAAGGCATCCGTGCTGCCAATGCATATTCTGAGCTTTTCCCACCGACCGGCCAGAATCCAGCTCTCTTGGGTTTGCTAAGTGAGGTGCACTTAACCATCCTCCAAATGACTGCAGCCCCCACCAACAGCTTGATGGCAACCTCATGAGAACCCCAAGTAGAAGCACCCAGCTAATGTACTTCCTGATTCTTGATGCTCAGAAACTGTGTGAGGTAAGTTTTGGGGTAATTTATTATATAGCAATAAATAATACACAAGGAAACACTACAAACCATTCAAAAGAATTAAGGGAGACCTGCATATTAGACCATACGCTCCACAAAGTTTGAGCCTTCATCTGTTTTGCTAATCAGTATACTAACAGCACCTAGCACAGAGCCTGCCACAGACAAGGAGTGTAATAAATATTTGTCGATTAGATATTTGGTCAATGTGTGAATTTACTCGTATTGATCTGGAAATACGATTAAGTTTTTTTTTTAAAAGCAACTGAACAATTATATACCGTATGATCCTATTTATGAAAATATTTTATGCAAAATAATAATTTATATAGCTGCTCTCTAGCCTCTTCATCCACTTTTATCTTGTCTCATAGAACTTGTCACTATCGGACATTACTCAATGAGTTTTTTTACATAAGGCCACTGTTTGTCTTCCCACTGAAATACAAGCTTTACACAACAGGTGCTACACAACAGAGCCTTGAGCTCTCTTGCCCTACTGCACACGCCTAGAACAAGGCTCTCAAATATTTGCTGCTGGAATAATAAATACAGACACCACTCTCAGTGGTGAGTTTAAGAAGTATTAATATTTCTATATGACTTAAATATTGTATTTGGTCATGTCTTAATTTTGTAATCAGAAACAGTTTTAAAATTGGGGGAAAAAATAAACACAACCAAGCTCTCCATCCATATAATGGGCTATGAAGTCCTTTTCTGTTTTATCCTGAGTTAACTTCAAGTATTTCTAATTTACCATTTAACAAATATTCAGTAAGCACTTACGTTCCAAGCACAATGCTAGTCACTGATCTTGTTAGATCACTTCCAGATTTCAGTGTTTTTGTTCTAAATAGAATTTGTCTTTCTCAAACTAAATTTCTTGCTACACAGAACATTATATTCAGAACTGCTTTCGGTTATCTTATTTCTAATTTTCTAGACCCATAGAATGCACTTTATTAGACCTATAATGCACTAGATAAGGAGTAGGCAAATTTCTACAAAGAGCCAGATGGTAAATATTTTAGGCTTTGTGAACCAAAGGTATAATCAAGACGATTATGTAGGTACTTACGTAAAAAGAGACTCCTACCCTGCTCCACCCTCTCTGGTTGTGCTGGGGCATCCCGGGTTGTGGGCATGTTGTGTACCCAGTTCCCTCTGCTGACAACATTCTCAGAACACAGAGTTCCTGGTCCACAAGGCAGCAGCCTGGCCAATTTCACTGTCTGCCCAGGGACTCCTGAATCCCTGTGTGTGCCCTTCTCTCCTCCCCCGGCATTTGGCCCAAGTGGAGTCACCGTGCTGAGATGTCACTCCCAGGGTATGTGTCCACTGCTTGGGACCTGGTAGCTGCCAAAAGTGAGTTCCCAGAATGTGGTGGTGACCAGAGCAGGCCTTGGGCAGCAATAAGGGAGGAAGGTACTTTTAGGGAGAAGTGGTACAGGGGTAAAGGGGGCTGCTCTGTCTTTGTCTCCATGACTCACAGTGACAGCCTGCTAGAGCTGTACCTATAAAAGTGGTGGGCTGGCTTTGGCCGGAGACCAGATAATCCCGTAGTGAAAATTCATGAACACCCCTCAAATAGGTGCAAATTACCAAATTACTAATTAATGAGAATCCTCAATAGAACTCTAATTTATAACTGCCACACTTCACCTTCAACCATAACCCTCTTCTGCCTAGTATTTAGGTATGGTCTCTCTGTCTCACGAAAACATTATATACAAATCTTCAAAACCTAGTACTGAACAAAGACTTTGCTTAAAAAAAAAAAGAAATGTGGAAGAATTTTGAAAAATATATTACAATAAAAATAATAAAATTTGGTGACTGGGCAACTGCTGGCTTCAAACTTAGATAACAGGGGTTGGCAGTAAGACTGCTGCCTTGTCATAACCACGATCCCACAGTTAATCCTCTTTCTGTCTAGTATTGGCCAATCTCTCCCTCCACCGACCTACTGCATCAGCAGATCAACCTGTCGGTCTCTTCCATTTTACAAAACAATCTACCCCTCAGTTCTGTATGTCCTCTTGCTCACTTCTTTCAAACATTCCTCCTTCCCTTTGTCTTCACAGAGAGTTTTCTACATTAGTTCACACTCTTCCAAAGAGTCCTCTATCACACTTCCTCCCCCCTCATTCACTCCCAACTCACAGCAATTTGAATACAGCTCTTATTATTTCCCTGAAACCACACTCTGTCATAGGTCAACAATAAATAAACTCTTTGTAATTAAGTTCAATGAGTGCCTTTCAGTTCTTATCTTACTAGAATTTTTCAGTGGCTTTTGACCTCGTTAACCATTTCTTCCAGAGGCATTTAACAGCCAGAGCTTTTGCCCAATTGCTCAGTCATTCTAAATCATTTAATGTAGCACAAATTCACTTATTTAACAAATATTTATTGAGTGCCTGCTATACGGCAGGCACAGTTTTGAGCACGAAGAATATAAAAACAGACAAAATAAAATCTCCCTTCAGTCTAGTGGAGAGACAACAGATAACACTGTGTGTCACATAATTTAAGTGCTAAAAAGAAAAATAATAAAGGTTACATCATGCTGATTAGAAGAAGCCTACTCAAAAGAGTTCACACTTACTCCATCTATAGTAAGTTCTACAGCAGGGAAAAGTAATCCATAGTCGAAAAAATTAGAATAGTGATTGCCTCAGAATCACAACTTTCTAGGGTGATATTAATGTTCTATATCTCGATAAAGATTTGAGTTACACAGACATACACATTTGCCAAAATTCATCAAAATGGTACATTCAAGACTCATGTTTTTCTTTCTTTGTAATCTTTATCTTAAAAAATTTTAAAACATATTGAATTCCAGTTAATGATTTGCAAGCTGAAGTGTTGAGGGCAAAACATATTGTTGTCTGCAACTCACTGAAATGCACTAAAAATCAGATGGATAAAGAGATGAAGAGATGAGATAAGGCAAGCACAATAAAGGGTCAATTGTAAAATCTAGTGGGAAGTGTATGGGTTTTCACTGCAAAATTATAATTTTCTGTACATTTGTAAATTTTCAACATAAAAGTTGGGGAAAATAAGGCAGGGTACGGGAATGTGGGGAGACTGGCTTGATTTGGACAGGAGACTCAAAAAAGGCCTCTGGAATGAGGTAACATTTTAACAAAACCTGAGTATATTTTAGAATACATAAAAGAGCACATGCAAAGGTCTTTAGGCGACATCATGCTTGACATAACACTCAGATGTTATCTCCAGGCTAGAATACTCTTCTTCAGTTCTGGAACTATACACATAACTGCCTCCTTTGTACCCAGCATGAGGTACATATATCAACTGGATGCCCTACAAAATACAGAACGCTTTCTCTTCATTCTCCTACCCTAAGTCCAACATTCTATCATTATTTCAGTCAAATATGCCACGACCCAGTTGCCTAATCACTATTTAGGGGCAGGTGGGGGGGTAGGGATTCAGAATGTATTTTTAATCTCTCTGAAAAGTACTCAATATTAATAGACTGTCCAATTTTTCACTGACACATACTTTAAATTAGATTTTGATACACAGAATTTTTTTTATTTCATCTACATATCTCTATATAAAGTGAATTAAAAAAAAAACTGTGGAGAGTAAAAGGTTATTTAACGAAAGAACTTGAAGTAGCAGTTCTCAACCTAGCTGTACATTACAATTAACAGGATTCAGGCACCTGTAATCCTATCCTGTTGTTAGCTAAATGACTCAGGAAGTTACCAAACAAAAGAAAACACAGGAACTAAGGTAAGATTTTTAAGCAAAGAGGGAAGATGATGTGGAGTTGAAAACTGCTGACTCAAAAGGGTTACACAGCCTAGTACTGTGTATGCCAGAAGCATCCACCTTGGTTCCACTCTTTTTCTATTCTATCTCCCCACAACTTATTACCAAGACCCATCTTATGTCAACCTAAAATATTAGCATTTACCTCACTTCAGGCTGTCTTAATTTCTCCCCCGGATTAGTGGCTTTTAAACTTTTTTTGATCACAGTTTACACAGTAAGAAGTGTGTTTTATATAAATATCTCTGTGTATACCAGATTGCTATTTATCTACTGATTTTACTTACACACACACACACACACAAAGAAAAACAAACTTTCAGGAAACAATGCTTATTCTTACTACATTTAACATCTTCCAATATTTCCTATTCTCGCCTATATTTCTTTATTTCATTATGGGTTCAAATGCTGGTCATAACCTGTTAACGGGTTGCACTCGACAATTTGAAAAACACTAGATTACCACAAAATTCTAATACAAAGATCATAAGTGGTGGCAACAAGTCTGCTGAAGCATTTATCTGGTCTCAACAGAATTAGGTTTATGTACTTACTGTTTTGAACTGGAATGCCGGCTTCCCTCATTTATAAAACAGCCTGGCTGCTATCCCAACTCCTTAACTCCTCAGCTGTCTATACCACTGCAAAAATGATCTTAATAAAAGCAAAGAGGATTATGCCACTCCCCTGCTTTACATTCTTTAATGCTTATTCATGGTTTTCAGAAAAAACTTCCAAACCCTTCGCAATCACACAAAATTCTTCACAGGGCTGTTTTCTCTTCAGCATTATATATCTTGCTGCCTCAAATGATGAACTCAAACTATAACAAAATAATAATTTCTGGGTTCAGCATACTCATTTTCATGGGTGCTAGGGATCTGAGTGTGCAGTCAGCTCTACTGAAAATGAAACTTCACCACTCGTGCCTCCACTATTTGCTAACTCCTCCTCTTCTTTCAGAATCCACTGAAGTGTCACAGCTTTCAGAAACTATTCTTTGACGTCAACGGCACAGGTAACTCCTCCCACTCCTTCTCTGCATGTGTTCCTTGTCATGGCATCCTAAACTTACCTCTGGCATAGCTTTAATTGTACTGTATACTGGCTGGTTGTTTACTTCTCTTCCCCACCCCCACCACTTAGACGATGAGGTTCTTGACAGTAAGAATAGCTTCTTATATGTCTTTGCCACAGTGACTGGCACATGAGAGACTAGGATAAATGACTAATTTACCAAAGATGGGACACAGGACAAGAGATTTTTGAGAGGAAAGGAAAGCTAATATAGGGTCTGAAACATTTGCAGGAAACAGAAGAGGGAAAAGCAGTTGAAAATAAGCTCAGAAAAAAGTCTGGCCTGAACATACAGATTTAATAGTCAAAATGATGGAGAGCTGGCCAGGCATGGTGGTTCACACCTGTAATCCCAGCACTTTGGGAGGCAAGGCGGGTGGATCACGAGGTCAGGAGTTCGAGACCAGCCTGACCAACATGGAAAAACCCCGTCTCTACTAAAAATACAAAAATTAGCTGGGCATAGTGGCGGGTGCCTCTAATCCCAGCCACTCGGGAAGCTAAGGCAGGAGACTCACTTGAACCCGGGAGGCGGAAGTTGCAGTGAGCCAAGATAGTGCCATTGCACTCTAGCCTGGGCAACAGAAGTGAAACTCTGTTCCAAAATAATAATAATGGAGAGTGCTAGATCTACTGGGGTAAGCACACAAAGGAAGACCAAAGGCTGAAACCATAATTAAGCAGTGGACAACATCAGATGAGCCAGTAAAGGGCACTGAGAAAAAAAAAACAATTCCAAAAAAAAACCAAGGTACACTAACGTAGTGACTGAGGTACCAAAATGAAGACAATAGTGTAGAGACATCTAGAAATGCAGTTTCAACAGCTACAAGAGTTGACATTCTGATCACTGTAAGCTGTGTTGGAAAGCACATGTCCATATTTTTATTGCAGCACTTTCTGACTGTATTGTACATACTGTACACGTTTACAACTGTGAATCACTAAATAAGCTTCTTGAAGGCAGAGACAATTAATAATTAATTAATATTAGTATTATCAGTGCCAAAGGTCAAAGAAATTACCAACTGGAATACACATATAGAATACTCCTTAAAGAAAATCATGGGAAGCTGAATAATTATAATGAGAAACTTAAAAGAAATTAAGAATTACTAACCAGCAATGAAAAACTGTGTTTTTAATAGAGCCAATCAGCAAGGTTTGTGACTCCCCAGCACTCAATATTAGCTGAGGAAAAGAAGAGCTATTTGCTCTCCAGCATGAGGTCTGGAAAACAGATCACCAAGGATGCCAGAGAACTGAGGATATTATATGGAGTATCATGGTCACTCTTATGAAAAGTAAAAATAAACCAAGAATCAAATCAAGAGGGTCTTGCTAATTAACATCAGGTTTTTTCTTTTCCCTTCGTACTACATATATTTCAACCAGATGAGCAATTGTTCTTAGTTTCAAAAAGTACTTGTTTTGTAGCAAGTAAATAAATAGTATGATTCAGATCCCAACTTAGATTTCAAAGTTCTGAACAATGAAAACATTTTATACACACATTCAATAGTCGTATGTTAACAGAGTTGCTACTTAAATGCAAGTCAGACGTTAAAAAGCTTAACATACCCTGATGGCAAGGTTTCTGTGTTGGCATTCCCAGACTGCTGCCGTACAGGATCCATACACCCATCTGGCTGTCTTGATTTGGCTGCTTCAAAAGCAGAACTACTTCTAGAATTAGAGGTGTCAGGCTCTAATATACTTCTAGCTTCAGATCCCAATTCTGCACTGGTAGAAGGAATACATTCATTGTTTTCTGAGGAAGTCAGTATTTCTTGAACTGGAGGATCTTCAACAGTAGTACTAGTGCAATTTGGAGACAAGGCATTTTCTTCAGACACTACTGGAGTACCCGTGACAGACGCATTATCAGTTGGTGCAAATGAGGATGATTCTCCATTAACTGAGAAGGGAAAATTAATAAAATAATCTATCAAGTAATGATAAAGCAATCAATTACCTGATCAATTGACTACACTTATTCAGAGCCTAATCCAGACTAAGCAACTACAATTCATTCTCCAAACAGCAGACAAAGTAATATTTTCAAAATATATAACAAAAAATAAAATGGAGATTTTTTTGTTGTTGTTGCTCAAAATTTCAGGGATGAATATGTAAATGATAAAAATTTAAGTATGTATAATAACAACAAACTAAAGGAGAGAGGAACCAGCATTAAGATAATCAGTGTTTTCCCTCCAAATCATCAATTCTGAGAGGAAGTCTGTATGGGCCATCTAAACTTTGAAAAATGATCCCTTTCAATCACCCTTCCCTTGTGTAAGTGGTAGCTAACATCAAACGAACTGTTTTACCAATAGTAGGAACTGTATGATGGCATCAGTTCTTAAGATAGTACTATAGGGGTTGCAAGAACCCATTCTACACTTTTTCAAGAAATAACCCAGTATTGCAATCCAGTGACACAGTTTTCCAATTTTCATTTTAAGTGTGATTGATGTAGTTCGACTACGTGTCACTATAAAAATGAGTCAAATTAAAACTGTAAGGGTGAATAGATTACAGAACAAAACCTACTGGAAGACCATATATCAAAGTTCTAATGGAAATGGCAGAGGGAGACATAACCACAAATTTTAGGAGAATTAATGACAAAAAGAAAACACTCAGATTAAATGCTACTGGACATGGCCAAAGAAGTACCCAAAGATGTAAGAAAGAATGGTAATAAAAGAGCTTAGAATTCATTCCAGATACAGAAAAAAAAAAAAAAAAAGTAAGTAGAAGAAAATGAATTTTGGTCAAAAGACCCAAAAAAAAGATCAGAATTTCCTAATGCACCTGATAAGACTCAACTTACTGAAAATATAATATCTAAGTCCTCATCCTAGACTTACTGAATCTCTAGGGGAAATCTCTAGCAAAGAACCGGGGGATCTGCATTTTCAACAAATGCATATGATTTTTTTAATCGGGAAAGCTGGAGAAACCATGAAATATACCTTTCCAAGTTTTATAAAGAAAACATGTTTAATATAAATAACATTAGAACCACGTACAATTTCATATCAATGAGTTTGAAATTAGCTAAACTAACTCAAGGGAAAGAAAAAAAAGACAAATCAGAGCAGCAATGGAAAAGGTGATGAAAGTTCTAATACCATCCCTCCTAAAGGCCCCAGGCTCAGAAAGGTTTTTGAGAAAATTCTATGAAGTCTTTATCGGATAGATCATTCTTATGTTATTTAAGGTGTTATAACACATTAGGGGAGAAAAAGTGTGTCCTAACTCATTCTGGGAAGGTAATGTAACCTTTCAAAGCTGAAACTGAACAACAACAGAACAAGAAGACTATAGACTAACATCATGTATAAATTCAAGGATGATTTGATATTAGGAAATTACATTAGAAAATCTACTGTTAGCAGATTAAAGGATAAACATCATATGATTATTTTCAATACAAACCAAAAGCATTCAAGAAAATCTTGGTAAAATACCTGACAAGAAGAATCAGGAAAAATTCACAAGTAATCTAGATTATCTATCACAAACCAACAGTCATTAATATACAACAATTGTAAAACATTTTAAGAACTTTTTTTTTTTGAGATGGTGTCTCGCTCTGTGGCCCAGGCTGAAGTGCAGTGGCATGATCACAGCTCACTACAACCTCCACCTCCCGGGTTCAAACGGTTCTCCTTCCTCAGCCCCCCAGTAGCTGGGATTACAAGAGCCCGCCACCACGCCTGGTTAATTTTCCTATTTTTTGGTAGAGACAGGGTTTCACCTTGTTGGCCAGGCCAGTCTTGAACTCCTGACCTCAAATGATCCACCCAACTTGGCCTCCCAAAGGGCTGGGATTACAGGCGTGAGCCACTGTGCCCAGCCTATTGAAAGAACTTCTATTAAGATCAAGAATAAATTAAAATCAGGGCTGGGCACAGTGGCTCACGCCTGTAATCCTAGCACTTTGGGAGGCCGAGGCGGGTGGATCACAAGGTCAGGAGTTTGAGACCAGCCTGACCAACATGGTGAAACCCCGTCTCTACCAAAAAATAGGAAAATTAGCTGGGTGTGGTGGTGTGCGCCTGTAATCCCAGCTACTGAGGAGGCTGAGGCAGAAGTATCGCTTGAATCCGGGAGGTAGAGGTTGCAGTGAGCCAGGATCGCGCCACTGTACTCAACCTGGGCAAAAGAGTGAGACTCCGTCTGAAAAAAAAAAAAAAAAAAAAAAAAAAGAAAGAAAAAGACAAAGAATAAATTAAAATCAGCAACAAAACAAGGAAGATCACAATTACCATGCCAATTCAGTATTGATTATATGTGGCAATCCATTAAGAAAAGTCGTAACAACATTGGAAAGAATATGGTAAAACTCATTTGTAGTGAAAATGACAAACAGATTATTTATTTAGAATACACAAGAAAATTTTTTAAAAACCCCATTAGAACCAATTAATTGGAGCCAAAACATTTCACCAAAATGAACAGACACAAGATCAACAACAAGATTACATTCAAGACCTATCCAAAGAAAAAAAAATTTTTTTTTTTTTGAGACAGTCTTGCTCTGTCACCCAGGTTGGAGTGCAGTAGTGCGATCTCAGCTCACTGCAACCTCAGCACCCCAGGTTCAAGCGATTCTCCTGCCCCAGCCTCCCAAGTAGCAGGGATTATTGGCATGCGCCACCACACCTGGCTAAATTTTTTTGCATTTTTAGGGTTTCATTATGTTGGCCAGGCTGGTCTCGAACTCCTGACCTCAAGTGATTCCCCAGCCTGGGCCTCCCAAAATGTTGGGATTACAGGCGTGAGCCACTGCACAACTGGCGTGAAGAAAACACTTTAAAAAACATTACTAAAAAGAATGAATACAGACATAAAATATCTCTCAATGGGAAGATTCAATATTGTTAAAATAATAACAAACAATAAACAACTCTCCTTGAAATGCAAATGTTGGTGAGATGCAAAGCACTAGGAATTCTCATTCACTGCAGTGGGAATGCAGGAGTACAGCCACTTTGGAAGACAGTTTGGCCATTTGTTACAAAAGTAAATATACTTTAAAAACACAACTCACCAGTCTCACTCCTCAATCCAACTGAATTGAAGACTTATATTCACGTCAGAGCCTGCACACAAATGTATATAGCAATGTTTTTCACAATTGTCAAAAACTGAAGTAACCAAGGAGCCTTTATAAGAAGTGAATATTTAGTGATAAAAAGAAATGAGAAGTCAAGCCACAAAAAACATGGAGAAACCTTAAATGCACCTTGCTAAGTGAAAGAAGCCAATCTGAAAAGGCTACATACACTGTAGGACTCCAACTATGTAACATCCTGGAAAGGACAAAACTATAGAGCCAGTATTTAAAAAGAGTGGTTGCAAAGGGTTTGAGGGATAAACAAATGAAACAAATTTTAGGCTAGTAAAACTATTCTGTATGATACTGTAATGGTGTGTACATGACAATATGCATTTCTCAAACCCACAGAACCAGTACAATACAAAGAAGGAATGTTAATGTAAGGTAATGTAAACTATGGACTTTAATAACAATGTATTAATAATGGTTCATTAATTGTAACAACCATATCACAGTAATGCAAAATGTTAGTAATACAAAAACTGAGTGGGGTGGGAGGACATATGAGAACTCTCTACAATCTCCCCAATTTTTCTGTAAATCTGAAACTGTTCTAAAATATAAAGTCTATTAATTTAAAAAACTCTTAGAAACAAATTATTTCTATTCAATAATTCAACAAATGTTGGTTCTTCAATACTGCTCAGAACCGCATTAAGATGCCACAATAATATTTGATTGGAGAGATTACTGTTCATATATATCAATGGTTCTTGACTAGGGAAGATTCTGCTCTCCCCACCTCCAAAGACATTTAGTAATATCTATAAATGCATGTGGTCATCACAACTAGGAGAAGGTAAGATGTTACTGGCACCTAGTGGATACAGATCAGGAATACTACTAAACATTCTATTAATATAATGCACAGGACAGCCCCCTTCAACAAAGAATTACCTGGGCCACTATGTCAATAGTGCTGAAATTGAGAAACTCTGATACCTATGTGCCCATCCACGTGGCAGTGTGCAGCCTATGGTAGTTGCAAAATAAACATCTGTTGACAAATGGATATAAGAAAGACTGAACAGATAAAACTGAAAAAAGAAGGAAAGGAAAAGGAAAGAGGAAGGACAGGGTGGTAGGCTCCCTGCTCATGCAGAAACACGGGGCAAAAAATTAAAATCTTATGTAATAGTTATGATAGCAGAAGCTTATGCAAACCATCTCATCTCCTACACAAGACATAAGACCACACCCACTGACTTGGTTTCTTAATGAACGTATCCCAAGCCTTACTTTCAGCCATTATGACTTCTGGGTTACAAGACATAGCTTCCTAACTTCATGTTTAATCTTTGAGAGGTTAAGTTTCACATGAACTTTATGGTATATCCATCTCAAAGCACCATGTATTTGTCGTCACTCTAAAAGTACATTCAAATAAAGAAGAAAAAAGTAGAAATACTAAAGTGAATACCATTTTTACTCCATTTTAAAACCATGACATGAGAAATAACTGCTTGCATATACACAGCAAGTTTCTTTAATATTCAGTTCACACTTGAGAGTGGATGTGGCTTTAAAGAGGGTGCATCATGAGGGAGTCTTCTGGTGATGCTACAGTTCTGTATCTGGATTGAACTGGTGGTACATGAAGCCATATGTGTGACAAAACTGTACAGAAACACACACACACACACACACACGCAGGTAGAAATGGTGAAATGTGAACAAGCTCTATGGGTTGCATTCATGTCAATTTCCTGACTTTGATACAAAATAGTTATATAAGATGTTAACACTGGAGGAGGCTGGTGAAGGGTGCATGGGACCTTCCCATATATTTCTTTGCAACTTTCTGTATATTTATAATTACTTCAGAATAAAGAGCTATGAAAAAAATATAGTAAACTTGTGATATCATTTCGTTCTGTCTGAAACTCACCATACTGAGCTCTGATCTACTTTATTAATAAAATAATAACTATATATTAGAAAAAGTTATTTTACACTAGGAGTTATAACCACAGGAACAAAGTGGAAAAGAATATATTTTTCTTAAATACCACTCTCCAAGGACTATTATAAATGTTTTAGATTATCTCATTCAACCTCCAAAACTGTCCTATAAGGTAGTCGCATATTATCCTCTTTTCATAAATTTTGAGATGTTAAATTTGTCCAGGGTTACAGAGTTAACATGGTAAGTGGTTGAACTGAGACACCACGTTACCTCCTGTCGGAGGCTAAGTCTAACCTTTTTACTACATCATGACTGCCTCCCATTTTAACCTGGAATACCTGCCAATCTTTGTAGCAACTAAACCATCAAATGGATCCCCTTACTCAAGCTTCAAAAGAACAGGATGTGGGGGAGGTGGAAGCCCTCATATATAATACTGTCTTTGACAGAAATATATCGTTTGTCTTAAACCCCTTAGTATTGACCCCCAATCCCTAATCTGAAACTTCAAAGTGCCAGGTGTGTTCCAGAATTCATAACTTTTCGGAATTTAGAAAGGTAGCAGTGGACAACACGGTAGCTCACCCCTGTAATCCCAACAATTTGGGAAGCTGAGGTGGGATGATTGCTTGGGGCCAGGAGATTAAGACCAGCCTGGGCAATATGGCAAAACCTCATCTTTACAAAAAATCTTAATATTAGCCAGGCATGGTGGCACATGCCTGTAGTCCCAACTATTCAGGGGGCTGAGGCAGGAGGATTGCTTGAGCCCAGGAGGTCAGAGCTACAGTGAGCCATGATGGTGCTACTGCATTCCAGCCTGGAAGTCAGGGCAAGACCCTGTCTCAAAAAAACAAACAAACAACAAAGGTAATGGCATATATATTGTATATTAAACTATGCCTGGAGGGGGTTTAGGGGCCACACATCGTGATTAAATACATTAATATTTCTGCAGCAAAATGTAGAGATATGCATAGTAGCCATGATAAATAAAAACCATAAATAGCCTTCCAACAGTTCTAGTCATTTTGCCATCAAATGAGTTTACCAAAAAAAAAAAATCCTTTTGGTTTCAGAGATTTCAAGATTGTGGAACTGCAGATTAAGAGATTAAAAACATTTAATTGTGTTATACATAGAATATGCACACCCCTATCCCATCTCCAAAAATAAAAGCTAATTTTTGAAATCCTTAATTAGAAAAAGTAATGCCATCTTACACCAACATCTTAAAAGGACAGGGATTACCCACTCCTTGAAAAGATACCTGAATTCATCCTCTATTAAGTGATGAGCAATCATACAAAAAGACATCAGTTAAATGGCTGCTACCAACAGAGCAGGTTCTGGAAGCCTCTGTAAACCGGCCAATAGAATGATGACAGTTGGATTGTTTTGTCAGATGTCACTGGCAATAACCAGAGATGGTGAAAAGGCTAGGGGAATGCTGTGTGAAGCCTAGCAGTATAAAAGATGAACAGTATAGCTTTGAGATCCTATAAAAACCACACACATCAAAACGAACAGGAAGAAGGCAAAGTGCACAGAATCAATAGCCAGATAGCGGAATGTGAATTACAGTTCTTCTACTTCCTAGCTGTGCCCTCTCAGTGCCTCAGTTCCTTCATCAGAGAAAAGGAAAAATACTACTACCTATTTCAAAGAGTTATTGTGAGAGAGATAAATCAGTTAATGGACATATACTATTTAGAACATGCAGGGCACAAATATGAGCTATTATCACTATTTTTCCGATTGTCATAGATTTCCTTACAGTTACTATGAATGTCATCAGAATTATTTATGATGGAACCTTCACGTTCCTCACATCCATTTTATTTTTACCTTAAAATTTTAGGCAAGGATAAATAAGAAAGAAATGTGAGAACTGAACTTATTACCAATGGAAAGAATCTATAAAGTATCAGACAAGCTGTAGAGGTATAAGTAAGATTCTACGATGAGGAAAGCCTCAATTTCTTCTCCTTTTTATATCAACATCTGAATACACCCAAATGCCAAAACATACAACTAATTAGTGGTCAATGGATACTTTCACCAATATATTCAATCAGCTGAATATTTTAGGACTAAGAGCAAAATCTCCAAATCCATATTCAAGTTGAATATCCCTTATCTAAAATGCCTGGAACCGGAAATGTTTCAGATTTTAGGTATTTGTTTAGATTTTGGAATATGTGCATTTTACTTGCTAGTTTAGCATCCCTAATCCAAAAATTCAAAATCTGAAATGCTCCAGTGAGCATTTCCTTTCAGCATCATGTCAATGCTCGAACAGTTTCAGATTCTGGAGCATTTCAGATTTGAGATTTTTCAGATTAGAGATACTCCACCTGTATTAGAAATAGTAGCAGTTTTAACTAGGCTGTTCTTAATTTAGAAATAATCTGAATAATCCAAGACAATATTTCCTTTTCTGCTTTGCTAATAGAAATCTCAGAGACAAATATTCTTACTAGAAAGTAGGTGAAAATCAGAAAATATATGAACTTTGCTCATTAATTTCACCATAATTGTTATCTATTCTTCTCTTCGTTTTCTAGCCACCTTACATTAAGACTAAAAAATTCCACCTACTGTGAGTACTTGGGAAACCATATTTTAGTCTACTTCTTTTTTTTTTTTTTAAGGGGAGCATTATTAAAGAAAATAAATTTTGAAAATATCATTCATGTGTCAGTTCTCAATGTTTACAAAAACTCTCAGACAGCTCTTGGTAAACATCCCCCCAACACCAACCTTGGGTAAAAATACACAATTAAGACTTATTACTGGCCAGGCACGGTGGCTCACACCTGTAATCCCAGCACTCTGGGAGGCTGAGGTAGGTGGATCACTTGAAGTCAGGAGTTTGAAACCAGCCTGGCCAACATGGTGAAACCCCATCTCTACTAAAAATACAAACATTGGGGGGCATGGTGGCACACACCTGTAATCCCAGCTACTCAGGAGGCTGAGGCACAAGAATCTCTTGAACCCAGGAGGCAGTAGTTGCAGTGAGCCGAAATCCTGCCACTGCTCTCTAGCCTGGGCAACAGAGTGAGACTCTGTCTCAAAAAATAAAAGACTCATTATCAAAAAGATCCATCTATTTTAATGTAATTACTGAATTGCTTCTTTCCATGTTTCTACTTCTGAATACTTCCATAAATAGACAAACACAGGGAGGAACATAGGCTCTTGAATAAAAAGACCAGGATTTCAACTTAATTCCCAACATGTGTGCTAATAATCTTAAGCACGTCCTAAGATGTTTAAATTTCAGGAGACTCACCTGAAAGAGTTAATATACAATGACTAAACAAAACAATTTATGAATCTTATAAATGAGTCCACTAAGGATTATAGAGGACATCTTCCTTAGGCATTCCTTCTATAACACTGTAATGCTTACTTTTGGAAAATAAACTTTCTGAGAGCTATTCAACTCCCAGTACATTTTTCCAGCAAGTTAGATGCCAAGAATAATAAATTTGTATACTGAAAGATGGGATAAAAGAACCATTCATTACTCACCTTTACTTAGAAATCAATGAATTAACTAAAGTTCTTTCAGAAATATATTTTATATCATGAATTACATAGTATTTTTTGTGACGTAAAGCTTAAGAATCTAGCTCTCATATAAGCACTTGCTTAGTAAAAGTTCTCACCTCTAAAATATTTTTGAAATATCTTCCTAAATAATCCAGAAAGTTACAAATTATTAGGAAAAACTTCAGGCATTGTAATTTTTAAATTCCTATCATAGACTAGAAGATTAAGAAACACTGCACAGGCTGGGTGCAGTGGCTCATGCCTGTAATCCCAACACTTTAGGGAGGCTGAGGCGGGCAGATCACTTGAGGTCAGGAGTTCGAGACCAGCCAGTTGCCAAAAAAGTGAAACTCTGTCTCTATTAAAAATACAAAAACTTTTTAGCTGGGTGTGGTGGTGGGTGCCTGTAATCCCAGCTACTTGGGAGGCTGAGGCAGGGGAATCGCTTGAACCCGAGAGGCAGAGGTTGCAGTGAGCCGAGATCGCACCACTGCACTCCAGCCTGGGCGACAGAGCGAGACTCCGTCTCAAAAAAAAAGACTGCACAAAAAGGGAAGTGTAGGCATGGATGGATGCATAAACTTCATTTACTTTTCCTTAAATTACTTTTCCTTTAAACAAGGTGTCATAAATAGCCTTGCTTACCAGTGTCATCGGCAGGCTCAGATGCGAGTGGTTTTGGAGCTGGTGTATTTTTGGGTCTGGCAGCAACCTGAGACGGAGATGAAGGTGTGTTGTCTCCATTAACTACATACGAGCAGCATGAGTTTTGGACTAGAGTGCTTGTAGGTACAAGATTATCTATTCCATTCGTGCCTTCAACAGCCAACCTTGAAAAAATATGCCTTATTTCAATCATTTAAGTATAATTCAACAACATTTCATGAGAATTTTCATAGGAATTAGTTACTAAGTTCTCTTAAGTTTCTTTTTTGTTATTTCTTTAAAATTTTTTAGATTCTATTTCCAAACAATTGAGTTCTTACGTTTCAAGTAAAATGATAGGTAAATAGAGTAAAAAACAAAGATATGTTTTATATCAAAGTTTTAATTACTTTTCAGTTCTAAGTGTATTCATTCTGCAGATAAAAAAATACTGAGATATACAAACATACTAAGTCAAAATAAATACGGTTTCCCACAATAATATTAAAATTGTACATTTAAAATATTTAAGCCTAATATTAATCTATTTTAAAAGCTCTGAAAGTAGTTTCAAAAAGTTCATGAAATTATATGAATCATAAAAATAAAAATCAAGTACAAACTACTGTAAACTTTTTTTTTTTTTTTTAGAGACAGGATCTCACTCTGTCACCAAGGCTGGAGTGCAGTGGCTCTCTGCAGCCTCAACCTCTTAGGCTCAAGCAATCCTCCTGCCTCAGCCTCTTGATCAGCTAGGATCACAGACGTCCAACACAGTGCCCAGCTAATTTTTTAAATTTTTGTAGAGACTGGATCTCCCTTTGTTGCCCAGGCTGGTCTCGAATTCCTGGCCTCAAGCGATCCTCCCATCTTGACCCCCAAAGTGCTGGGATTATAGGTGTGAACCATTGTACCTGGCCTGAAACTAATATTATAACTTTATTAAATCTTGAATAATAAGTGAAAAACAGCCTTCAAATATTGGTTACAAATTAGCATATACTAGGCACTAAAATTATGACTAGAGGATGATCAAAAAAAGCTCAATATTATACCCCAGAACTATAAAAATGTATAGTATATACATCAGCAAATAAATAACTCTAACAACAAAATCAAACATTTTAAGTCGTATTGGCAGTGGAAGGAGCTGGGCGATTTGGTGAGACACAGTGTTTAAAAAAAAAAAACAAAAAAATTTTAAAGCAGTTGGAAATTATCATGTAAGTGACCAGGAGAGCTTTTCCAAATACACAGGTCATCCCATATCTGCTCTCCACAGAGCAGCCTGGGCATTGTTTTAAAAATATAAACCAGATCATCATGTCACTCTCCTGGTTAGCCAACAAATCTTTTGAAAATCAGCCACACCTTTATCCCATCTTCTACTTCTCTCCAAGCTCATCCTTGTTCACTTTGCAGCAGATATTGATTTTACTGAATATCAAAAACCTACTGAACAGTCTTCAAATGTTTATTACAAATTATTATATGCCAGGTGGTAAAATTATAATAACTATGAAATTATCAGAAAAGGTTAAATGTTATTCTCTAGAGTTAGAAGAATTTCTAGAACATAACTGTAAACAAACTTGGGGTCTCTGAAGTTGCTATTTCCTCTGCCTGGAACATCCTTCCCTCAGAACTCTGCACAGATGGTTCATTTGCGGCTTATTAATCTTAGCTCAAATCATACTTCCTCAGAGATGATTCCTTGGCATCTCTTTTAAAAATAGGCTCCCTTCCATTCCTGTCATCTTGTCCTATTTAAATGACTTCATAGTGCTTATTGCTATGTCTAATTAGCATATTTATGTCTTCTGTTGTTTACTATCTTTATTTATTTATTTTTTTCCCCCGAGACGAGGTCTTGCTCTGTAGCCCAGAGCTGGAGTGCAATGGTGTGATCTCAGCTCACTGTAACCTCTGCCTCCCGTGTTCGAGCAATTCTCCTGCTTCAGACTCCCGCATAGCTGGGATTACAGGTGCACACCACCATGCCTGGCTCATTTTTTTTGTATTTTTAGTAGAGACGGGGTTTCACCATGTTGGCCAGGCTGGTCTCGAACCCCCGACCTCATGATCCACCCACCTCGGCCTCCCAAAGTACTAGAATTACAGGAATGAGCCACCACGCCCAGTCTACTATCTACCTTTATCCCATCAGAATGTAAATTTCATAGGATCAGGGCTGGTATTCTTAATACTTGGACTAACGTCTGGCATCAAACAGGCATTCAGTAAGTATCTGTTAAATGAACATTAATGAATCCCACTCTCCTTTCCCTTGTCGCCTATATATTTGGAACAAGATGTGTTTAGGAAGTTTGGGCAGGTAAAGACTGAAATGATTGTGATTTGTATACCCCTCCCCAGCCAACTAGCAAGAATCAGTGATTCAGAAGTCTAGGTAAAAGAACCCATCTGAATTTCTCCTGGTACTATAAGAACTAATCTTTAATTCAAAGCGTCTTACTATGCAATCGACAACATTTGGTAGTAATCCAAGTTCCTCTACCCAGCTAAATTTTTTTTAATTATATGGATATTAAATATATGTACTTAAGCCAAATATACATTCAGAAGGCATACTTATCTGTTCAAGTGGTCTAATGAGAATCACTTAATGGCAAGTTAGAAGAAATGATACTAATAACTATAGATTAATAAAGGTCACACTTTGTCATATACCAGCATGCTTTTTCAAAGGTAATGAGTCCATTTTACAACAATAAATTTTTATATTTTCAGGTGTTAATTCCACTTTATTTGATCTATTATATATTTTTATCCCAATTTAAATTGGAATAAAATAAATTCAAACAAAAAACCTCTATTAATTGTCATGAACTATGAATGCCAGGGAGTTTCTGAAATGGTAGAATGATTTCTGAGGGAAGGCCACAGTGATGTCTGAAGGAAGGCCACAACCTGTGAAGCATTTATCTTCTCATGATTTACAGGATAATGCCAATCCAGAGAGCGGTATGATACCTATTTATCCATAGTATCTGACTGTACTCATAAAATATGTCTAAATACAGATTTTAAAAAGCCATTTTCAATAAAAAGAAATAAAGCACTGTATATGCTACAACATAAATGAACCTTGAAACATGCTAAGAAAAAGAAGTCAGTCACAAAAGGTCACATATTGTATGAATCCATTTATATAAAATGGCCAGAATAGACAATCCACAGACACAGAAAAAGTAGATTCATGGGTGCAGGGAAAAATGGAGAGTGACTACTCATGTATACATGGTTTCTCTTCAAGGTAGAATGTTCTGAAATCAGACAGTAGAGAAGGAAACACAACTCTGCTAATATATTAAAAACTACTAAAATGTATACTTTTAAAAAGTGAATTTCATGATATATGTATGCTATCTCAATAAAGCTGTAATTTTTTAAAAAGCTACTTTCACAAGAATTAACCAAACGACATGTTTAGACATTTTGTTTAGACAAATTGTGTGGCAAATTCTAAACAAAGGTAAAATATAAAACTTATTATTCAGGAAATATGTTCCACATCATGTCGCCACCCATATTCAAATAAAATATTCTACCTGGCAGTTGTCCTTGTTGAAGGCTCTCCATTTTCATGTAAGGCATCACCATTTTGCTGTATTTCTACTGAACAACAAGAAAGAAAGAAACTAGGTTTTTATATACTTCTTGCTCATTCTTTTTCCCTTAAATTTTACAAACATATAAAGTTAGCTTACTGGTTGGAGATGAGCTGCAGTTTGTTATATTTTCTTGCTCAATCACCAATCCATCAAGCACAACTGTCAATTCACCAGTTTGTGCTATGCCATTCTTGTTTTCCAAGGAAAGTTTTAATTGTTCTTTCACTCTTTCCACTAGAAAGAAGAATATTCTAATGTAAAAGCTTTTGCCACATATAAAAATGCTTCAGAAATCAAAACTACATTTCAAGAATCACTCTAATTCAGTACTTGACATTTGGAAGGAATTCTTTGCATGCCTTTGACAACTAGTTAAGTAATTCCGCTTTCCCCATCAATCCCACACTTTCAATATCACCTTTAACTGCTTCTGTGCATATTATAAATTTTGGAGAACATATAAATACATTTAAATAATAAGTGTAGCAATTGTCTAAACTTGCTTTTCAGCTCAAGGTACCACAGATGACTCTTGTGGTTGAGGCAAAATTTCTGCACAAGAGTCAGATTAAGTTTGGTTTCAAATTCCAGTTCTGCTACTTACTAGCTGTGTATTGAGTAACTTATTCAAATATCTTTAAGCCTTGGTTTCTTAACTACAAAATGGAGACGATGGACTTCAAACTAAAGGTACAGTGTTGATGACCAAATGCAAAACCATACAGACAGCACTAGCACCACTTCTGAGGCACAGTTTAAGTGCTTGATAAATGCTACATATGGTGATCATCATTTATCATCATTTTTATATAAGGCCAAATACTTCCTTCCCATTATTAGAACATCTAGTTCTTATTTAAACTCAAGGTCATTTTGCTTCAACTTCTATGTTAGACTATATATTTAGACTATGTATTAAACAATATATTAGACTTCTATATATTAGACTATATACTAATAGTTATTAGTGAGGGCTTAGAGAAATGGAGAGATGAAGGTAAAAGGATACACAGCTTCAATTAGAAGGAATTTTTGTTTCTTTGAGATATTGCACAATGTGATGTACATAGGAAATAATGTGTTGTACATTTCAAAATTGCTAAGAGTAAATTCCAAATGTTCTCATTACAAAAAAAAATAAGTATTTGAGGTGATAGATATGTTAATAGTTTGGTTTAATTATTCCACATTGTATTAATTGATCATAACATCACTCTGTACCCCATAAATATATACAACTACAATTTGTCCAATTATAATTTAAAAATAAAAACTAAAAGAGAAAGTTATCAGTTATCACTTTATTGTTCAAACTGAGGCCAAATACTTCCATCTGATTTTCAGTGGCTTTCTGCAGTTTTTGCAATCATGGAACATTTCACATTTTTGATGAAGTCCTTAACTTTGATCTTTCCTATATTTAACAAATTCGGGCAGAGAGGGGAGGTTCTCCATTTACCAAATGTCCAGCATAAATATGTTCACAAGTTATCTATGTACAGAAAAGACAAGACAAAAATCCAGAACTACTAATCACTGGACAGAAATTTCTCTGTGGCCGGGCCTGGTGGCTCACACCTGTAACCCCAGCACTTTGGGAGGCCGACACAGGAGGATCACTTGAGCCTAGGAGTTTGAGACCAGCAACACGGTGAGATCTAGTCTCTATAAAAAATTTAAAAATTAAGGCCAGGCACGGTGGCTCACGCCTCTAATCCCAGCATTTTGGGAGGTGAAGTAGGCGGATCACTTGAGCCCAGGAGTTCAAGACCAATCTGGCCAACATAGCAAGACCCTGTCTCTATTTAAAAAAAAAAAAAAATTAGCCAGGTGCAGTGGCATGTGCCTGTATTCCCAGCTACTCAGGAGGCTGAGATGAGAGGATCCTGTAAGCCCAGGAGTTCGAGGCTGCAGCAAGTAATGATTGCACTACTGTACTCTAGTGGGAGTAATAGAGTGAGACCCTGTCTCAAAAAAGAAAGAAGGAAAGAAAAAGAAATTCTTTGCAAAAAAAAAAAAATGTTTAAACCACGTAATAAAAGAAGACCTTATAGAATATCCCAACCATTTGTAGCACCACAGACCTCATTTCTACTTTACATCAAAAAAAAAAAAAAAAAAAATCACACACACACACACACACAATTAAACAACTAGAAAAACTAAAGGAAATACGAAAGCACACACACAAAAAAACTACAAAAGCAGCCAGGCACAGTGGCTCACGCCTGTAATCCCAGCACTTTGGGAGGCTGAGGTGGGTGGATCACAAGGTCTGGAGATCAAGACCATCCTGGCCAACATGGTGAAACCCCGTCTCTACTAAAATTACAAAAAAATTAGCTGGGCGTGGTGGCAGGTGCCTATAGTCCCAGCTACTTAAGAGGCTGAGGCAGGAGAATTGCTTGAATCTGGGAGGCAGAGGTTGCAGTGAGCTGAGATTGCGCCACTGCACTCCAGACTGAGTGACAGAGCAAGACTCCATTTAAAAAAAGAAAGAAAACTACAAAAGCACAAATTTCAGCTTTCTCTAATAATATCTGAAGAAAACTATATTGACTGACATTCAATTTCATTCTTGTCATCTCCCATGATTTCAAGCGTCTGGAATTTGGTGATTTGGCTTCTCCCTAAAATATATAGCTGTTTGAATAGATTCCTAAAGAAGAGCCTTTTAAAATCTCTTTAGTGTGTGTTTCTTGGTAAATTCTTTCATTTTTGTTTATCTGTAAATGTCTGCATTCTCATCCTCAAAGACAGACTGGTTGGGCATATAATTTTATATTGGTAATGATCTCAACTCTTTGAAGATATTTTTCCACTATCTTCTCCTATTACGAATTCTGCAATTTTAATTCATAAATTTTTGCAAATACTCTGTTTTTCTCTACAGCTGCTTTTTAAATTTATTTGTCTTTGGTATTACGCATTTCACTATGATATGGGGAGGTTGACTAAAAAACAAAAACATTCTTTTAGTGGTAAGTGCATTGAAGGAAATGAGCAAAGCAGTGGTAAGGAGGTCTCCTTTAGGCTGGTCAGGGTTTAACCCTGACCTAGTCACCTAGTGACCTGGTCACCAGGCATGACTTTCTCTTTGCTCTCTTGTTTGGGACAGTATGAGTCTGTGGACTCATGTTCTTCATTAGTGTTCAAAAACTTGCAGCTATTTTCTCTTAAAATATCTCCTCAAAAATCTGGTCCATTACCTATTTTTCATAAATAAAGTTTTATTTGAACACAGTCATGCTCATTCATTTACATATTTTCTATGGCTGCTTTCATGTTACAATGGCGAGTTAATTGGTGTAACAGAAACCATATGCGGCCTTTATGCTCAAATGTTTACAATCTGTCTCTTTACGGAAAACCTCTGCTTATGGTGGCTTGTTCCCTTATGTTTATTCTCTGACGTTAGCTTAAACTAATTTTAAGCTAATTTTTACCAGTGGTTTGATGATACGTCCTAATTTTACAGTGGTTTGATGGTACGCCCAAGAGTGTAGACTACAGGAGTTCAAGCTCAGCTCCCTTCTCTGGCTATTAGCCAAAAGCTCAGCATCATTAAATCTGCTATTGGTATGGCAGACTATTCTAATTCTGGTTCATGAGGTTTTCTTTACCCCAACCCCCTCATCTCCTAGCTTTAAGAAGAACAGCCCCTCTACCTTTTGCAAAATCATCAATGCCACAAAGATTTGTTCAATCCAGGACCTAGGTATTCTGCAGTGGGAGGGTGTTTACAGCATATGTTATTTCACAATTCTGAACATGGAAGATTGAGTTATAAAATTTTGGATCATAAAACTGGAAGATTGAGTTATAACATTTGGATCATAAAACTGGAAGGACAATCACAAATAATTCCCATCTACATGTGTATGTATATGTGTGTGTCAGAGGGAAAAAGATATTATTCTGTCACAGTATAAACAAACCAACTCAGATGTATTTATCCATTCAATATTTGAATGCCTACGGTGTGCCAGGCACTACAGATGGGGAAGAAGCAGGACAAACCCTGACTAGCCTAAAGGAGACCTCCTTACCACTGCTTTGCTCATTTCCTTCAATGCACTTACCACTAAAAGAATGTTTTTGTTTTTTGGTTGACCTCCCCAAATGAAATGAAGTCTCTAGCAGAGCAGAGAGATCTTGTCCAACTAATTCAGTGATGTATCCTCAGCATCTGAGAGAAGGTAGGTGCTTAAAAAACATTTAAACTAAGTGATTAAGGTAGTCCTGTTCTAGGGGAACTTACTCTTGTAAGGCAGAAGCTGATTTTTTTGTACCTCCTAGACATTCTTCCTTAGCGTTAATACAGCAATTTGAGACAGAACAACTTGAGTCTCTGAGGAGGTAGGTATATAACTAGGTAATCTGTTCTATAAATCAACAAATCATGGATTTGTTGAAAATGTGTTTCACAGACTTCTATTTAGCTCAGAGCTGAAGCCGTTTTTAAAAACTGCTCAAACAATGTATTATCTATTGCTGAGTAACAAATTATTCTGAAACTTACTGGCTAAAAATAACAATAATCACTCATTATTGCCGAGAACTCAAGAGGGGCACGTACACATCTGGCAGGTGGGTGCTGGCTGCTGAGAGGAGACCTCAGTGCCCCTCCACAGGGCTTTGTGAGAGTCTTCTCAATGGTTGCTGATTTCCTACGGTGAGTACTCCAAGAGAACAAGGCAAAACCTCAAATGCCTATACGACTAAGTCTCAGAGTTTGTACACCATCACTTCTGCCATAATCTACTGGTCACACAGATCATCTCTGACACAGTGTGGGAGGGGACTACAGAAGGGTGTTGGAACCCAGAAGGTATGAATGCTTAAAGGCCATTTGGAGGCTGGCCAACATACTCATAAGTATGAGAAAATCAGAATTTTTAGAAACAAAATGAACACATTAGTTTACATAGCTTGTAAGTGACAGTCTTAATAATAGCAAAGTTTTCTAATTCCTAAGTCTTTTCATTATATCATGCTACGAGTCAATGTTCAACAACTCACAAAGTCAAGCTCCTACTTCCTACCATGTAACAAAAAATTTCAGAATTTATTTACTTATTTATTTATAATAACTCTGTAATCCTAGCACTTTGGGAGGCTGAGGTGGGTGGATCACTTGAGGCCAGGAGTTCAAGATCAGCCTAGCCAACACAGAGAAACTCTGCCTCTACTAAAAATACAAAAATTAGCCAGGCATGGTGGCGCATGCCTGCAGTCCCAGCTACTCACAAAGTTAAGTAGCTAGGGTTATCCCTAAGAGCCTTGAGGGGAGGTTGGGGCAAGGAGAATCACTTGAACCAGGGAGGTGGAGGTTGCAGTGAGCCGAGATCATGCCACTGCACTCCAGCCTGGGAGACAGAGTAAGACCCTGTCTCAAAAAAAAACAAATACAAATTAAAAAATAAAAAGGCTAATGATTAACTGAGAAGAAAAATAAGAGCTCTTATGAATCAGTGAGAAGAAAACTAAACAAACCAATAAAAAAATGTATAAAGAGCATGAGACAATCATAAATGATGAAGTATGAATGACTAATAAACATCTGACCTTATTAATAATCAAATAAATGCTTTGATAATAAAACTTCTCATCTTTTTTATCTATTAATGTGGCAAATATTTACAAATAGGCACTGTCATATGCTACGTTGTGTATATAAATTAGTAGAACTTTTCAGGATGGCAGCTGAACTTCCTGAAAACTTTTCATGCCCTCATTCCCTTTTACCTCCCAGTAATTTCAATACAAAAAAATTTTCTAAAGAATAAACAGGCACTTACATCATTGAACGTGAAAATACTGTTTATTCAAAGCTTTGACTTCAAAATATCTGAGTTTGTGTTGATAGTAAGTGAATTTATAAAACAAAATTTGTCTTAGCAAACTAAACAAAGAACTAAATAAGCAAATTCACTCAATAAGGCTAAAGAAAATTATAAAATAAAATCAAATTTGACTATGCTCTGTCTAGTACCACAAATGATACATTTCTCTGCTGTATTTTCCCACCATTCAATATAAAGAGAGAATTATTCATTATAAATCATTTTAGACATAATTTACTTTGAAATGAACTTAATGGATTTCAAAATGCTTTCCTTGACAAAAACTAAGTTCTTGGTTCTATTAACACCATAAAAAATAAAATAAATAAAAAACCTCAGTCTAATTAACAGTATTTGAATGGCAGCCATCTCACTCCTCTCTGGAATATTTAAAGTGGTTCTCTCAGCCTCAAAATTGAAACACAAAGTGAAGTTCTGAATATACTCTAATGTGTATGTTAGCTATACTATTCCTATAGTTTTCACCTATGGGTATTGTGACAAAGATTCTCTCTTTAATCAAACTCTAGTCAGGGTCCTCAGGACCTTCTTGACTAGGCCTCAATCTTGGCTTAGAAAAACTGCAAACTCAGCACAAATGATTTCATCCACAGCTCCTAGCACCACTACCACCATCACACACACACTAAAAGACTTAAGCAGGCACCACCATAGTTCCTAACAGTTCAAGGCTCTTAGGGATAACCCTAACTCCCCTTAAAGCGCCTGCCTGAGAAAACTTAAGGCTGCCAAAAGAATTTACTGTCTGTTGTAGCCAACACCTGATGATAGGCCCCCAACTACTCTTTCTCAGAGCATTTACTAAAAAGGGTTTACAATGGTAAATCCTTCCTCTGTCTCCTATAACATGTGAGTGTCTTTCTCAAGGGCCTGAAAGACATTCCTTTAAAATGCAATCATTGGGAAGGACTGGGCTTTTGTCTCCCTGTCTCTGTGGGAGGACAGAATCCTGACTTCGTTACTTGCCGGCTACCAAACACAAGGGTCTAATTGCATTTACACTGACCAAGCTTTTGTAATTTTTCATTTTCCTGACTCTACTGAGCCTCCATTGAACCCCCCGCCCCCATTCCTTCATTCTCCTTTTAAAAGACCCAGTAACCTCTATACAAATCAAAGTTGAGTTCAGTTCATGCTGGAATCTCTTCCTTATTGCAAAAACATATTACTGATTAAAGTATGTTCTGACCACTCTAAACAGTGTCCAGCTTTGTTTATCTGTAACAATAGAGGGATTTTTTTTTTCCAGTGTAGTTTAAGAAATAGTGAGGCTGACTGAGTGAAACATACCTCAGATATCAGTATCTCACACTGGTGACATAAAGGAAAGAAAGCTAAAAATACCACACATCTCTGCAGAGCCAAATAAATAATTTCCATAGTTTGGAATGTTGTTCAAGTGACCTGAACACAGAACTGAAGGTTAACTGAGGCACAAATGATGGCTTAAATCCACAAACATTCTCAGACAATGTATCAGAGGATTAAAGGAGCAAAAGCTTTGGGAATAAACCAACCGGGCTTATACAAAACAGATGAAGGTTAAGGAGTGAAAGCTCACTAGGGCTTAAATGTGAAGAAGTGGAACAATCTCCCTAATAAGCTGCAATTAGTTGGATTCTGGGGAAAAAAATATAAATAATTTATGTTAGGTGAGTCTGGGGTTTTATTTAAGGTTATAAATGGCTGTAATAATACATACCATCAAGGATGAAGAAATTATAAAAAACTTCAAAAATAGAAAATATACCTATTCAAATAAATCACTCCCCCACCATTACCCCAAATACATCAGAAAAGACAGATGAAAAACCATGAAATATACGAGAAAACGATAGGGAGCCTTGAACAAAGGAAGAAATTAGCCTCATAAATTTGAAAAGGAACAAATGACTTCAACAACTGCAAAATCTATTTTGATATGGTAGACTGTTGGGTTCCTACTATGGTAGAATGGGGGAGTGGCCAGAAACCACATATTCTTTATATGTTTTGTATGTTTCTTCCTAAAACTCAATAAATGTTTATTTAATGAAGAAAAGTCCCAGATCTAAGAAAGTAAAAAATACAATTAATTTTAAGGGTTTCTAACTTTAAGCAAGTTATCAAAGCATATCAGAGGTAAAATATGCAACTTCTTGGAAGATGGGAAGCTTTGAACTAAACATATCAAAACAACAAAGTCATCTTTATTTCAAAAAGTCATAAATAAGAAAAGAGAAGCTTACTGGCTGTTAGCAAATGGGAATATAAAATTAAAAAGCAACTCAGGTGTGATTTAAAAGACTGCAGAAGTCAAAATAATAAATCCTTATGTTCTATGAAAAACTTTTAAAATCTTAGGCAAATAAGAATTATTGGCTAATATAATCTACCAAGATGTTTAAATGAAGAACTATTATAAAAGAAATGATTTTGTGAAAACTAAAAATACAATGGAAAACATGAAAATTTCAAAGCAACATTGTAAGCAATAAAGAAACAAATGACTAACAGTATCAATCAAAACCAGAACACAGACCGAACAGATGACACAGTGAAATACCTAGGGGGGAAAAAAGGCAATATGATTAGATTATATCAATAAGTGTGCCAGGGGTAACACAAAAGACAAATGGCAGCAAATCATAATGAAGGAGAAAACAAACACAGATTTCAAACGAACAATGAAGAAAATACTCAAGGAGCCTCCACAATTGATCCTTACAAAAAAGACAACCTAGCCAAGCGTAGTGGCCTCAGAAGACTGTAGTGGGAGGATCGCCTGAGTCCAGGAGTTGGAGGCTACCATACACCAGGAGAGCACCTGTGAACAGCCACTGGCCTGGGCAACATTCAAAAAAGAAAAAAGGAAAAAAAAAGACAACCTGATATCTAGTGATAAAATTAAAACTCTACCTAAGAGAAATATAAAAGTAAGCAGGAATTAAAGGAAAGCTGTGTAAAAAAAAAAAAAAGGCAGAGATAAATTCTGATTTTGCAATACAAAAGAGTCTGATACTGCACTGACCAATACAGTAGCCAGTGGTCACATATGGCTATTTAAACGTAAATTTAATTAAAATAAAATCAAGTCTAAAATTAAACGCTTTAGTTCTACAAGCCACATTTCAAATGCTCAACTGCCACACATGACTAAAGGCTACCATATTGGATAGCAGAGATACAGAACATAACCATCACTGCAGAAGTTCTGCTGGACAGCAGCCCTTACTGAATGGTGCTTAAATGAAGCTAACTTTTCATTATGAAGATGGAAGAAAATTATATAAAAATATAAAACACCAGCTAGGCTGTGGTGGGTCATGCCTATAATCCCAGCACTTTCAGAGGCTGAGGCAGGCAGATCACTTGAGGTCAGGAGTTCGAGACCAGCCTGGCCAACATGGTGAAACCCCATCTCTACGAAAAAATACAAAAATGAGCTGCACGTGGTGGTGCACGGTAGCACATGTCTGTAATCCCAGTTACTCAGGAGGCTGAGGTGGGAGAATTGCTTGAACCTAGAAGGCAAAGGCTGTAGTGAGCCGAGACTGCACTCCTGCACTCCAGCCTGGGTGACAGAGTGAGACTCTGTCTCAAGGAAAATAATAATAATAATAAAATAAATAAATAAATGTACATATATGAATGTGTCAGTAAAATTCAATGGCACTGGGATTACAAAAGAATATATTTTAAAAGATTAGAAATCAAGATTATGGTCAAGACAAGTGGTAATACAAAGTAGAATCCGTGTTATTATTCACAGGCTGACTATTTTGGCACTCCCTTCTACCTTTTTCACAAGATTCTTGGTATTTTATCCTTTAAGTGGTTCTAATATAAATATCTTTCCAATAAAAGATAAATGCCTAGTACACAGGACACTGCTAATGGAAGAATGTGAAAATAAGGGTCATTTAAGATATATATGGCAACCAATAAAAATAATTTAGGTTAAGAAAAAGTTGGACCACCTCTGCTTCAGTCTGATGGCATCCCACAAAATTCGTATGTTGAAACTTAATCACTACTATGATAGTATTAAAAATTAGGGTCTTTAGGAAGGGATTAAATCACGGCGCAGCCCTCATGGATGGAATTAGGGCCTTTATAAAAGGACTTCAGTGAGTGGGTGTGCCCTTTTCTGTCCCTTTTGCCATGTGAGGACAGTGTTCATCCCCTTCAGAGGATGCAACAACACCGTGCCATCTTGGATACAGGAACTGGGTCCTCTCCAAACTCGAACCTGCTGGCATCTTGATCTTGGACTTCCAGATCCTAGAACTGTGATGAATGTGTTTATGTTCTCTATAAATTACCTAGTCTCAGGTATTTTGTTACAGCAGAACAAATGCAGTAAGACAGTATCTACAGAAAAAACTGAATCCCTATAACTGAATGATACTCAGTTTCTTCAGTTATAGTCATTGCAATTAGTTTATATTTTCATTTGTGGAATTATTAATTATACCTCCACTCCATTCCAAAAAGAATTTTGGGCAAGTTTAAGTACATTTATGTTGAAAGGTAAGGATAGTTAAGTAAAAGTTACATTCTAATAGCACTTAGACAGAAACAATTGAGTATACCACAGGGCCTGCATCATTGTCAAGACACCGCCCCCCCCCGCCCACACACACACAGAAGAAGAACGAGGAGGAAAGGAAGGGAGAGAACAGCCTGCTATATGAGTGGAACATAAAATGATAAAATGTGTACTCAGGCTAGGGTACAGCAGCTGTACACAGGCACAACGATAGCTCACTACAGCCTTGAACTCTGGGCCTCAAGAGACCCTCTTGCTTCAGCCTTCTTAGTAGCTACCTTAGATATAATTTTTACACACTCTCCATAATAATTCCATCTGTGTTAAAGAATGAAATATAAAAACATACTAAACAAATGTATAATTATTGAAAATACCAAGGATATGATTAGTGATAGGCTGCTTTCAGTATAGGAGACCCAGCAAAGCATACTCAGAAGATAATGAGAAGACTAGCTGAACACAGCAGTCAGGCTATGAAGATGTAAGCAGGAAATTAGACAAACTGAACTAAGACTCGGTAAGGCACTGAAACCAGGAGTTGAACTTGATCTTATAGAAAAGTGATTTTCAAACTGGTTTCAGGAGCAGGGTACCACCAGAAATTAACTCAGGAACTGCTGTGGATAACAAGAGTAAGGACATGTGAGCATGTGCATGGCTGTGTTGTTCAATACTGCTTTGTTTTACATACAGTAAAATTTTTATATAGAATAAGATTCCATGGTAAGATTTTACTTGAATAAGCGAGTTTCTCTGTTAACATTTTTAAAAAATCTTTGGCTGTGGACTGTGGGAAGCACTGAAAAAAACACAAGTGAATAAGACAGTGTCTACTTTCAAGTTGCTCATTAATTCCATTTTGTTTGTGGTCTACAATTGTTATAAATGCTACCTCAGATTCCTATAATAACTTTCCCACTATCACCAAACCATGTCCTTTCATCCTTTAAAACTACCCTTGAGAGCCCCCACATATACTTCAGGTAACAGTCACCTGCTCCATATTGTAATCTGCCTTCAAGGACTTTCATCCTTTCTGCCATTCATTCACACCATAACCTTTTTTTTAAAAAATGTCTTGCCAGAAATCATACTAGAAGTTTTCATGCATGCTAGATCCTGGGTTCTTCCTGAAGAGCTAGATTGTCTTTCGCTGTTCTCTTCTTTCACTGCCTCAACACCCAAAAACTCAGCCTACTTTCTTTCCTCTCAGGAGATTCCTCTTTCACTTCATCCCTTAAAAATCTATCCTCTGCAAATAGATGAGGAACAAAGACACACTGCAGAACATCCCTCCACTGGAGCCTTATACACAAATATACACAACTCTATTCAAGGTGCTGATTATCAAATATTTTCTATATAGAGCACACCACAGAAACATAATATCTCTATCAATAACCTTGCCCCTCAAATCAGAGTTTAAGGATAGGAACAAAAATGTTTTTAGTACTGAATATTTTTATTCATCACTAGGATGTCATGCTTTTCTTGGGTTACCTATTTTGTTCTTAGCAGTTGTTTACTTTTTTTTTTTTTTTTGAGACAGTGTCTTACTCTGTCACTCAGACTTGAATGCAGTGGTGTAATCTTAATCTTGGCTCACTGCAACCCCCACATCCCAGGCTCAAGTGATCCTCCCACCTCAGCCTCCCAAGTAGTTGGGACTATATGTACATGCCTGGCTAATATTTTGTATCTTTGATAAAGCCTGGCTAATTTTTTGTATCTTTGGTAGAGATGGGGTTTTACCATGTTGCCCAGGCTGGTATCAAACTCCTGAGCTCAGGTGATCCACCTGCCTCAGCCTCCCACAGTGCCGGGATTACAGGTGTGAGCCACCACCCCTAGCCTGTTTACTTCTTTTTAAAGGTAAATACACAATAACCCCAAAATTTAAGTAGAGCTCATTCAACTGATAGCCAACTAAAACTCTGAGTCCAAGTGCTAAACCAAGAGACTGAATCAAAGGCAACCAAGAATGCTATCATTTATAAAAGTATTTTTAAATTGCTTCAAGGCTGTCTTGAACCTTATTAATTTTATATTACTTCTAATCAAAATTAGGCAGCTAAGAATCAGAAAACTTATGTTTTAATCACAACCCAGAAATTACGTGTATACTCTTGACCAACTCACTTAGATTAAAATCTAATTTTAATTACTTTAAATTATTTTACTAATTTGTCTATAAAATGAACGACTAAAACTAATACCCATAAATGTCTTCTATTGTAAAAGGATTATGATACTATCATGAGATTTAATTCTTCAAATAAATTTATTTACCTTTTGTTTGGGGCTGAATTGTGCCCCCCACCAAATTCGTATGTTAAAGTTTTACTCCCCAGTACCTCAAAATGTGAGAAAATCAATTTCCATTAAGACACCCAGTCTGTGGTATTTTGTTATGGCAGCCCTTGCAAATTAATTTACCGACTTCTTAGGTGTGCAGGATGCTACTAAAATTTCTGAAGCCATCTACTCACTGTATGAGTGTTTATTAAATTTTATTTTTCCTGAGCATATCCTACTCAATTAAATCATAGAGATAAGTTTTATTTATTTATTTAGTTATTTTTTGAGAGGGAGTCTCGCTCTGTAGCCCAGGCTTGGAGTGCAGTGGCACAATCTCAGTCCACTGCAACCTCTGTCTCCCAGTTCAAGCAATTCTCCTGCCTCAGCCCCCTGAGTAGCTGGGATTATAGGCACGTGCCACCACACTCAGCTAATTTTTGTATTTTTGGTAGAGACAGGGTCTCACCATGTTGGCCAGGCTGTTCTCAAACTCTTGACCTCAGGTGATCCGCCTGCCTCAGCCTCCCAAAGTGGTGGGATTACAGGTGTGAGCCACTGCACACAGCCAAAGTAATTTTTAGTTTATACAATTTGTGAGGGCTTCATTTTGAAGTGTATTGACATTACAACCTTCCTAGAAGATCACTTGGCAGATAAGTGGATAGTTATCTTTATATGGAGGTTCAGTAGAGTCTAACATAACAGAATTGAAAACAATCTAGATGTCCAACAATGGGAATATGGTTAAATAATAATAATCCAGGCAAGGTACTGTATACTTATAAAACCTAATACTTATTTCTGTATCAAGATGAATTGCATGACTCATTGAGAAAAAAAAAAGGCCATGACATAGCAGAGAATCAAACTTACAATGCTTTAAGAAAAAAAAAAATGTTTTAAGCCAAATGTATAAAAATTATGGTTTATACTAACTACTAATTACTAGTTCTAATTATTATAATCCATAATCATATTATATTTTCTTAACTCATAACTCATTTATTTCCAAAAACTAGATCAAAACAGATCTTTAAGTTATATGTGGATTTGCAGAAAGAACTTTTTAAAAGATAACTTGCTATTTTCATCATCAGCATTTCATCCCTTACTTCATTCAGCAAACCTACTTTAGGAATTAATAAGAAAATCTCTAAGGAAATAAGAAGAGCAAAAATATTTACAGATTTGAGCAAGAGCCTATTTTTAATGAACTGTTACAAGCTACTTAAGTGTCAGACAACGGGAAACTAAATAAATTGTGGTGTGAGAAATCATTACATGGTATTTAAAAATCATAAACCATAACCCTGGTTTTTTGCGGGTTTGAGATGGAGTCTCACCCTGTCACCCAGGCTGGGAGTGCAGTGGTGCAATCTCGGCTCACCGCAACCTCCACCTCCGGGGTTCAAGCAATTCTCCTGCCTCCGCCTCCCAAGTAGCTGGGACAATAGGCACATGCCACCACATTCAGCTAATTTTTGTATTTTTAGTAGAGGCGAGGTTTTGCCATATTGGTCAGACTGGTCTTGAACTTCTGATCTCAAGTGATCTGCCCACCCTGGCCTCCCAAAGTACCGGGATTACAGGCATGAGCCACCGCGCCCAGCCAAAACCCTGGGTTTTAATATTCAGAGGATCACACATTTTGAGAATCTGATAAAAGCTGTGAACCCTTTCCCCAGAATTACACATATATGTACGTACCGCCATATTTTTGCATATGATAGGAGGTTTACAAATAATTAAAGTCTAAACTACCTTAAAATCTCAGTCTAGAAAAACTATCATGGAAACTTAATATTTATGGTATATTGTTAAATTTCTAGAAAGCAGAGGATAAACTAGTAGATGCAAAGAAGAAAAGAAATATGTGTTTGTGTCTATGAAAAACAAAAGGACAGTAACCAAATTATTAAGATTGGTTATCCTTGGATAGTAAAATTTAGAAAATTTTTATATTACTCTATAATTTTCTGTCTTCTTCATGTTTTTTACAATAAACTAATTATATAATAAAAGAAAACTTAAGAGTTACAATTTATTTTACCCAAATAAAATTGTTATTAGTCAAGTGACAAAATAGAGTAGGGTCATGTAATAATAATTTTCTCAAGTTTTAAAGAATATAATAATAAGCAAATAATAAATGACTGATAGTCACTGATAACAGGGTACTTGTGGATGACTGAGATCACCTTGTAAATCTGCAGAATGCAGAAAGGCCATGGTAAATATTTCCTATTTCATAAAATGCCACAAAGTCAATCAATCACAAGCAATAACTGAAGTTCTTTATGAATACAAAACTATGTTTTTGCTTTTAGGCTTCAGGATATGTTCAAAGTGTCTAAAATAAACTTATAAGGAAATAAAGGTCAGAACAAAAAACTTACATTTTCTATTGTGTATCAACAGAGCTTGTTTCAAATCGATCGTTGCTTTTCCTAATAAAGCATCTGCTTTTAAAGTGTGATGGCTCCAAACTCGAAATTCCAATGTAGTCTGTGGCGTAACATTTCTGGAAGGGTAAAATTATAACAAAAATACAGGAGTAGACGTCGTCATTCTATTAATAAGTAACAATTCCTATTAAACCATTTATTTCAGTAATGTTTTAAAGACAGTGAATTTCATTTATTTGAGAAGAAATATTGTATGAAACAGGAAACTACTTGAATCATAAATAAAAATATTTTACTTTCAAATCCATTAGGACTTTAATAACTAGATGAGGATTTTTGGAATTAGCAAGCCAAAACACCAACACAAGAGTCTTACTGAGACTTCATAGTAACACTGTTTCTATTTGAACAAATGTCTAAAGACTTACATAACACTTTTACTATACACAAATTTATGCCATTATTATTTTGAAATGCCAAAATTAAGAATGACTAATTTGCAGTCCTATTTATTTCTGTACCAAAACAGTCAGAGAAAATGTCTGTATGGAAATAATTTGGTTTATAAAGCAAAAGCAAGCATTATTATGCATCCTCTCCTTAAAAAAAAAAATTTAACCAAAAATTTCTCCATACTTTAAATTGTCGATCCACACTTTAAAAAAATCACTCATTACTTTGAAGACATTTTACGAAACAAAAAACATATTCCAAAAAACACATTTTCTTGTGAAGATTTTCCATCCTTTATACAAGGTACTTACACAGTTAGCTGTTCATCCCATTTTGGATTAGAGGAACTACTGGATTTTGCTGTTTTCCTAATTTCTCCATCTACAACTACTTCTGTATATATTGCTGTTCCGAACCAGTTCTTTTTTCTTTTAAGTTTGGCACTAGAAACTAACAGACAAATAATTCACTAGTGAGTATGCGCTGCCAAAAAGTAGTACTGCACACTAATCAATCAATAAGAATGGAATTGTGCTTCTTGTGCAACTAGAACTCCTCTCGTTGGCAGAATGAAGGAACAATACAAAAGGGCTATTGATAATGCCTGAGAGCCATTTGAATGTTTCCATAACAGTTTTATCGAGCTATCATTCACATACCATATAATTCACCCACTTAAACTGTACAATTCAATGGTTTCACTATATTCAGAGTGGCACAACCATAACCACAATCAATTTTAAAACACTTTTGTTACCATAAAAATAAATTCCATACCATTAAGCAGTCACCCCCTTCTTTCTCCTCCCAATCAACCCTCTCCCCACCCCCATCCCTAGGCAGCCACTAACCTACTCTCTGTCTCTTTAAATTTGCCTATTCTGGACATTTCATATAGATGGAATCATATAATGTGGGTTTGTGACTGGCTTCTTTCACTCAGCATTACATTTTTGAGGTTCATCCATACTGTAACATGCACCAGTACTCCACTCCTTTTCTTGCCAAATAACATTCTATTATATGGGTATATGACATTTTATCTATTAACTGATAAATATATGAACTGCTTCCACTTTGTGGCTATTGTGCATAAAGCTGTCATGAACATTTGTGTGCAGGCTTTTGTGTGGACGTATGTTTTCATTTCTCTTGGGCATATACTTTGGAGTAGAACTCCTGGGTCATGTGATAACCCTCTGTTGAGTAACTGCCAGGCTATTTTCCAAAGTGGCTGCACCATTTTATATTCCTACCAACAATATACACTAATTTCTCCACATTCTCACCAACAACTGCATTAAAGATCAAGGGAAAAGTGTCTTCAGATTCAACACGCCCATTAACATCCCTGCCAGGTACTATTAACTTGTCTTTATGAAATTACATAACTGTGGCATTTAAAAAAAAATGCTTTAATGTTTTATCTGGAAAGTTAGCTTCGAAAAGAAGAAAAGTAGTATTTGCATTTTCAAATAAAAGCTTAAAAATCAAAATGTCATTATAAAAGTTAATCATAATCCCTTATAGAAAGTGAATTTTAAATCTAAACATACCTGAGATATGAAGAAATCAGGGACTATCTACTTTCTGGGCAAAATACTGATGACCAGGCAGTAAGAACAACTTATCAAGATCACCTCTATAATCAATTACCTATAAACACCCCAGGTCAGAGATGAGGAAGGGAAAAGCCTCTTTCATGTCATACACACCGGATGTTAAGGATATAAAAACCACCAAAGCTATGTAAGCTTCCATTCTATTGTGAGAGAATAATAATCTAAATAGTCACACAAATAAATCACTGAAATACAATGTGATAAATGCAAGATTCAAAGCAAATACTATATTTAAGTACTCGCGACATAGCAATTAAAGAGTGTTCAATGTTATGTCTGAACTGCTACTATCAGGGTCTTAGCAAAACTCATTTCCATCCTTCATTGTTCCAAACTGCTCTAACTTCAGTGCCACTGGACTAATATAGAAGACCCAGACTTGCTCTCTCCCAAGAAACTCCCCAAGATTCTTTGAATAAAAGTGCTCATATATTTCCTCAGTATATGTAAGTCTTATCCATATAGTAGAAGACTGGAAGAAGGAAAAGTCAGTATATGATGGTGTTAAAAGAAGAGGGATAGACATATCTGGGTTCATTTTTCAACTGTGCCACTTACTAAAAGCCTGACCATAGTAAGTCAATTAATTTCTCCATCCCTTACTTGAAAAATTAGAAGAACAGCAGTACCTGATTCTTAGGATTGGTGAGTGAAGGCATGCAAGGCACTATCACCATCAATGAATGTCTGGCATCCAACAATGGTAGCTGTTACTTTATTATTACTGACTATATAGTATTAACTCTTCTCTGAGTTCATTGCAGATCCATCCAAAATACGTCCACTGAATACCCTTACTTGGCAAAATACTCAACAATACTAGAGGGTAAGGTAAGAAAAGAGATTTTTAAAAGATAATAATCTTTAATCTCATGAGGAATTTATAAATATGCTAGCAAAATGTACATATAAATACTGTGATTTTAAATAACTAGAAGACAACCTTATTTATTCAAAAAGTTGTTCTAGTTAGTAGAATATATAGATTTTTTTCCCATTTAATGAGTTTCCTTTGGTGTTATACACAGAATGTCCTCCACTCTAAGGTTATATAAATATTTTTAAACTATCAGAAAATGAGTCACATGTGGGAGGGTAGGGAGAGTTAACTCAAAAATCCCACTCACAATAACGTCTCCTCAAAAAATCTAGTGATAAACTTAAGAAATACGTAAGAGTCACATGAAGAGAATTATAAAACTTTACCAATGGAAACAAAGGCTTAAAAAAAGGATATGATATATTCCTAGATTTGAAAAGTTTAACATTGAAATATTTCAATTAGCTCCAATTTAATACATTATTTTAAAATAAAAACACCAACTGATTGGTTTTGAGTGTTTTTGGTGGGGGCAGAGGAAAAGGAAGGGAGACTTAAATATTCAAATAAAAGCCAAAGAAAATTCAAGAACAGTAAACGTGTATTTTAAAATGCAAAGTAATAAAAGGAAATTTCTCAAAATATTTTTTTAAAAAGTACCATAAAGTGAAAATAATTAAAATGGTTTGACAGTGATGTAAAAGAGAAGTAAAGAGAACAAGCAAGATACTAATGCATAACAGTGGCATTTCAAATCAATGGGAAGATAGATGGGACCATAAATTTTGAAACATTTGAAAAGAATGAAGTCTATAATTCACACCAGTCATACAAAAATAAGTGGTATATGATTTGACATTTTTACTTTAAAAAGTGAAATTAATGCTTTAGAAGACGCAATAGCTAAAAAAAATTATAAACATGAATACAACAGCCCATTTGTTCTTCAATCTCATCCTTTCTATACATCTTGCATACTTTATGCTTCTGACTCTTTCCTGTTGAAAGTCTAAAATCTAAAATATCGAAGATAATGCACTTCTATATGCTACTATTCTTGAGTACCTGGTACATTACAGTATATTACCATATGACAATAGGTAGTTTTCTGTTTGATTTTTTCCATCAGTTTTTCCACGTTCCATGATCAATGCTCTTATTCTTATGTGTTGCTGCCAATCAGATAAGGGTTAAGAACAGAAATGAGGATAAGAGTAAATATGCTAAAAAAAAAAAATAATTTGGCTTAGGGCAGAGAACCTCGGTTTACAGACAATAAACAGCCAGACTGCAATATTAGAGGGGACTTAATCTGGGTACTTACTGTTTTTAAAAAGAAAAGAAAAGCCTGGGCGTGGTGGCTCACGCCTGTAATCCCAGCACTCTGGGAGGCTGAGGCAGGCGGATCACCTGTGGTCAGGAGTTCGAGACCAGCCTGGCCAACACGGTGAAACCCTGTCTCTACTGAAAATACAAAAAAAAAAAAAAAATCAGACGGGAATGCTGGCATGCACCTGTAATCTCAGCTACTTGGGAGGCTGATGCAGGAGAATCACTTGAACCCAGGAGGGGTAGGTTGCAGTGAGCCAAGATCATGCCACTGCACTCCAGCCTGGGCAACAGAGCAAGACTCCATTTCAAAAAAAAGAAAAATCAATACAGAGGTCTTTGTAATCTAATAAAAGGAGCAACAACTTGGAGTCCTAAGACCTCAGTTGGTTTCTCATTATTAACCCAAGGCACTTAATCCCTCTGATTCTCAGTGTCCTCACTGACAAATCAGGAGTAGTAATCTTTACTGCAGAAGATATTGTGAGATCAGTAAGACTGGGAATTTTAAGGTGACTTTTATTTTAAAAATTAGGTCAACAAAATGGAAGACAAAGACAAGAAGAAAAGAAGGCACTAAAACCTGGTGCCATTTAGCACAGGTCCATGATCATTCTTTCCCAAGAGGATCACTGTATTTCAAAGGAGAGCAGCAACTGATGCTCAAAATGATAAATACTGTTGTGGCATTGTTTTGGCTACTTAAGATTGCCTTGGTCCACATCTATTTTCCAATTGGTTCTCCAGATTTGAGTCACCTGATAGTCTTTCAGTATGTTCTTTTTCACCTCAAATCCTCAAACTGGCCAGATCAGGTTTTTCTTTTCTTTTTCTTTTTTTTTTTGAGACAGAGTCTCACTTTATCCCCCAGGCTGGAATGCAGTGACGCCATCTCGGCTCACTGCAACCTCCACCTCTAGTGTTCAAGTGATTCTCATGCCTAAGCCTCCCAAGTAGCTGGGATTACAGGCATGTGCCACTATGCCCGGCTAATTTTTGTATTTTTAGTAGAAATGGGGTTTCACCATGTTGACCAGGCCGGTCACAAACTCCTGGCCTCACGTGATCCACCTGCCTCGGCCTCCCAAAGTGCTGGGATTACAGGCATGAGCCACCGCGCCCAGCCTAGGTTTTTCTTACTTTAACTAAGAACTCTTATACATAGATCGAGATCATTTGAAAGTTACACCTCAGGTGTACTGTCCATTGGTCCTACGCAAGTTACAATGAACTGAAAATGTGGTGAAAATAGGGCTTTAAGCTTCTTATACAGAGCAAAAGTAGAAGGAATTATGTAAGTGGTTCTTCAGCGGAGTACCTATCAGCTTCATCAGGAGAACTGTTTCAAAAATAGTTGCCCATTATTCACAGAAACCAAAATCCAAATATCCCTTATAGTTCAACCTTACTTACGGTGAGAGAAATGCTATTTTAAATAACACTAAGATACCACTTCAGTATCTAATCATGAACAATCCCAAAGCTTGACAATAGATTTTGGTTAGGCTTTGGGAAAACAGGCACTCTCATGTATAGCTGGTGTAGACACAGAATGGTGCAGGCCCCATGGAGAGGAACTTCGCAATACCTGGCAAAATTTCATGTGTTTACCCTTTGACCCAGCAACCTCATTCTAGGATCCTATCCTATTGATACATGAGCAGAAATAAGAAACAACTTTTGTATGAAGTTATCTGTTGCAGCATTATTTGTAATAGCAAACAGTGGAACACCAATGTCCAGCAATGGGAGACCAGTTAGCTTTTTTACATCTATTCAACAGGATATGGTGCAATGATAAAAAATAATATTCTGTTATGAAACAAACTCCAGAATAATACTGCAAAGTTAAAAAAAGCAAAGCACAGAAAAGTATGCATGAATTAGGGAATTAAGAGGAGAGATGAGATACATATACTGTACATGTATCTGCTTATATTTTCAAAAAGAAGCAACAGAAGGATAAAGCAAAACTAATAAAAATGTGAACCTACAGGGCAAGGGAGAGAAGTGGGAAAATGGGACCAAGTAGCCAGACCTCTCTAAATGTACCTTGGTTTTGACTCTGGGACTATGTAAATGTCTTACAAGGTTATGTATTGTAACAAGGTTACAAGGTTATATATTTCCCACTTCTTTCCCTACAGGGCAAGGGAGAGAAGTGGGAAAATGGGACCAAGTAGCCAGACCTCTCTAAATGTACCTTGGTTTTGACTCTGGGACTATGTAAATGTCTTACAAGGTTATGTATTGTAACAAGGTTACAAGGTTATATATTTCCCACTTCTTTCCCTACAGGGCAAGGGAGAGAAGTGGGAAAATGGGACCAAGTAGCCAGACCTCTCTAAATGTACCTTGATTTTGACTCTGGGACTACGTAAATGTCTTACAAAATTTAAAAAAAAACTGAAAACAATGAACTTAACTAATTATCAATTTGGTGAGATAACCAAATAGAGAATTACTAAGTTACATTAAAACATGGCATTTTGACTATACATCCTAAAGGGAGAAAACACACAAAGAAATCTTAAACTGCAATGAGTGGACCTATTGGTTTTGGTAATTTTTTAAATTACCCTTTTTTCCCCCTTTTTTTCACCTCCTCCTCCCTGTTTTTGGTAATTTTCATGTTATTTTGAACTGGTGTAGTAGGATAAAACAAATATTATGATAATGTCATTTTGAATGGAGATTTTTTGATTAAGAGGAGAGAGTTACAGGCCAGGCACAGTGGCTCAATTTGGGAGGGTGGTGCAAAAGGATTGCTTGAAACAAAGAGTTCAAGACCAGCATGGGCAACATAGTGAGACCCTGTCTGTAAAAAAATTTTTTTTTAATTAGCCAGGCAAGGTGTTGAACATCTGCAGTCCCAACTACTTGGGAGGCTGAAGCAAGAGGATCACTTCAGCCCAGTAGTTTGAGACTACAGGGAGGTATGTTTGCGCCACGGTACTCCAGCCAGGGAGAGAGAGTGAGACCCTATCTCAAAAGAAAAAAAAAAAAGACATGAATATAAAGTCAAATTAATTTTTTTTCCTTTTAGTAGAAAATGGCACTTACAGACTACAGTTATTATTATGAATTGGAAATATCAGCATGAACTCAGGATGTTAAAATATTTTTTATTTTTTGCTTTCTACAATGAACATTTCCTAGCTTTGTTAACTGAAACCTCCTAGAAATAACTAACCTCATAGTAATGAGTACCATGGGAATTATAGTACTGTGTAATCCCACTTAAACATTTGCCCAATGATTGAACAAATGGCTAAATGTATGTAAGAAGGCCTTTAGCATCCTGCTCCATCCTATTAATCATTGAAGGGCCAACGCAATGATACTTTTTCAAAAGCCCAAATTCTCCCACCACTACAGAGGCTATATCTTCTCTTCATCCAGCATAGGTTCAATAAATATTTGCTGAATAAATAATATAGTTTTGGAGGGCATCTACTTTTGAGGCTTGTTGCAACAAATATGCCATAGTATCAATCTAAAAGAAATTCTATTTCTGGAATAAGTCTGCTGAATTAAGTATTCAAAAGAAAAGTTCATCAGGGAATCACCATATTAAATATAAAAATAACTTACCAGTTACCTGTAACTGCAGCCTTCCACTGTGGTTATTACTAGTATCAGACCTTGGTGAAGCAGTGGCCATGTCCCAAAATTCAGCTAAAACCTATTTTAAAAAAGGGGAATTTATTCATGTGATAAGAGTTTGTAATTTTCAAGATATTAAAACTACTTGTTTAAATCAACTAAGAAGTTCTCAAAAAGTACAGGAAAATTATCAAGCCTATTACCATCCCATTAAAAGAAAACCCTAAAGTTAGTTGAAATAACAGAAAAAATGGTGAGCAGTAAGCAAAAATAAAAATAAACATTAGAATGTTGCCCTGGATATGCCTGCTACAGGAACAGACAAAGCACTGGGCCTGCTACAAGGGGAAGGAGCTGAGATTCCCATACCAAGCAAAGGGCCCAAGTCAGTAGAAACTCCTAACATATGGCAGAAGCATATATGTATGTTTTAGGAAAGTACCCCAATTTAAGCCACTGGGAGTACCCAAGACGAAGAGCAACCAAGTCTGAGTCTATAATCTTAAAAATCAAATTTATATGAAAACAAGCCACCGGTCTGGGCAACAGAGCGAGACTCCGTCTCAACAACAACAAAAAGCTCTATCCAGACAAGACAAAATAAAACTCACAATCTACATGGGGTGGGAAGCCTCAAAATACAGTAAAAACTACAGGAAGAAATTGACAAATTGGCCATTGTGGGTGATTTCAAGACATCCCGATTAATCATAAGTCAAGCAGACAAAAAATAATAATAATGAACAAGCAGGATTTAATAACATCAACAGAACCTCATAACCAACAATTAGAAAATAAAAATTTTTCTCAGGTACTCATGAGACATGAGTGACATACAAAAAAAATACACTGAGATATAATGAAAATCTCACTAAATTTCAAAAAATGTTCTAAGTCTCTGTCCGTAATACAACTAAGTTAAAAATCAATAAGAAAAGATAAATTTGAAAACTATAAATAGAATTTAAAAACACTTCTAAATATTTAATGAATCAAAAGAAACCATGTTGGAAATTACAAAAAAAAAAAAAAACAAAAAAAACTAAGAACTGAAAAACAAAAATACCACATATAAAAATGTATGGGAAAAGTTATACTTAGAGGCAAATTTATAGCCTTAAAGACACATTAGGAAAGGAAAGGTTGAAAACTGATGTGTTAGTAGGTCATCTGGTAAGTCTGAAAGAGAAAAATAGAACAAACCCAAAGAAAGGAGTTAATAAAGAGCAGAAACTAATGAAGTAGAAAGAAGGTAACAGAAAGGATCAACAAATTCAGAGCTACTTCTTAGAAAACACTAAGATAAATAAATGTCGGATAAGACTAACGAAGGGGAAAAAAATGAAACAAAATAGGAAGCCCTAAAACAGACCAATGTATGTAAGGACATACCCATGTAAGAGATGCAGCAATGCAGATCCACGAGAAAAGAGGGGCACTGAAATAAACCTGGAATTATCCATATGGAAAAAAAATGAAACTGGACCCCTACTGCACATCATATATAAAACCAATTCAAGATGGACCAATGACATAAATGTGAAAGGGAAACAGTAGAACTTTTAGAATAAATTACAGCAGAAAACTATTGTTTTGTGTCCTCCCAGGATGGAAGCGTTTCTTAAGAGACAGGGGCATACTAACCAAATAAGAAAAGTGTGAATATTCACGCCTGTAATCCCAGCACTTTGGCAGGCTAAGGCGGGTGGATCACCTGAGGTCAGGAGTTCAAGACCAGCCTGGCCAACACGGTGAAACCCTGTCTCTACTAAAAAAAATATAAAAATTAGCCAGGCATGGTGGTGGGTGCCTGTAATCTCAGCTACTCAGAAGGCTGAGGCAGGGAGAATTGCTTGAACCCAGGAGGTGGAGGCTGCAGTGAGCTGAGGTCACGCCACTGCACTCCAGCCTGGGCAACAGAGCAAGACCCTGTCTCAAAAAAAAAAAAAAGTGTGAATATTTTGACTACATGGAAACTGAGACTTCTGTTTATCAGGACATCATAAAGAAAATGAAAACATATGCCAGAAACTGGAATAAATTTGCAAAACAAAAAACTAATTAAAGATTAGTATTTAAACTACATATATAAGAATACTTACAAATAAGAAAAAGATAGCACATTAGGCAAATAGGCAAAAGGCTTAACTGTAATTATACAGAAAAGGAGATTTCTAAGGCCAACAAACATGAAACAATGCCGAATCTCACTGCCCACCAGAGAAATACAAACCACACAGATGTCATTTTTAAATTCATTAGAATGGTAAAAACTAGGAATGTTGATAATGCCAAATAATGGTAAAAAACATGCAACAGTGGTGGCTCTTATACACCGCTGGTAGGCGTTTCAGATGGCAAAATCCTGTTGGAAAATAATTTGGCATTATCATTTAAAGCTAAACATTTGTATGCCCTTCAGTGAGTAATTTTGAATTTTATAAAATTGTTTGTACCTGTGTACCAAGTATAAGCATTCTTCATAATAACAAAAAAAGTGAAAAATACTCAAATGTCCATTGGTAGAAAAATGGTTACATAAATTAGGCTAACTCATACAATGGAGCATTATATAGTAGTGAGAATGAATGAACTACAGGTGGGGGCGGTGGCTCATGTCTGTAATCCCAGCACTTTGGGAGGCCGAGATGCCTCCCAAAGGTGGATCCCAAGGTGGATCACTTGAGGTCAAGTTCAAGACCAGCCTGGCCAACATGGTGAAGCCTCGCCTCTACCAAAAAACAAAAAAATACAAAAATTAGCCAGGCGAGGTGGCAGGTGCCTATAATCCCAGCTACTCAGGAAGCTAAGGCAGGAGAATTGCTTAAACCCGGGAGGCAGAGGTTGCAGTGAGCTGAGATTGTGCCACTGCACTCCAGCCTGGGTGACAGAGAAAGACTCCGTCTCAAAAAAAAAAGAATGAATACAGCTATAAGCAATACCATGAATATATCTAAGAAAAAGAACAGTTAAGTGGAAAAGAAAAAAGACAGATGAGTTCTGAGCAATAACATCTTCCTCTCAGTTCTGTCTCCAAGATTTAACATTCTACACTGAAGTCACGAAGAAATTCTTCCAACTCCTAATGACAAAGAAGAAATGAATTATTTTGATGGTTATCATGACCTCATCTTTTGTTATTCATTTCCTTTGAAAACACCATGATTCCATGATTGAAAAAGAAATCCAGAAATGTGGTGTACTGTGGATCCTGAGCCTCAAGAGTTTGTCCAACGAACAATTACAGAAGCCCAGTAAAGAACTGCTAAGGTCCAAACAGCCACCAGATAACAAGCTGTCAGTCTTCCAAGGAGTACTCTATGAATCTTATGGAAACATTTCTGCACACAATAAAGAAACTAGTGTACAGAAATGTTTATTTGTCTATGATACAGCAATACCTACAGAGTCCAAAAATAAGTCTCCACAATTATTTTCTGGTTATAAATTTGAATTTGCCTACTGAGATATTTCTGTCTATTTTTATGTCTGCTCAAACATCTTTTATGATGTTTAAATGTTTTCCTTGAAATGTATAAAGATTTGTAAATTAGATTTTCCTCTATAATAAAATACCATATGTGCAAGCTTTAAAAAGCTACAAACATGATTATGAAACTCAAATCAAACAATCATATTTGTGGCATTTTAAAAAGAAAAGATGGAAACAAGTTCAGGACAGCAGTTCCTTTAGGGGCTGGGTAAAGGTAAGAATATGGAATCAGAGAAGTCTTCACAGCTCTTTAACCATATTGGGATTGATCTAGTTCTTCAGTTGAGCAGTTGGTTCACAAATGGTTTTTATTATTGACTTGTATATGTTACATATAATCTGGTACATTCAAATTACACTTTTTTTTTTTTAATTTAAAGAATGTATGGAACGCACGGAAGTAGATACAGTAAAGTATAAATCACTAACTCATCAAGTGTAATTACTGGAGCCTGTGATGCAAAAGAAGGACAGATACAGCTTTCACAGACGGCATTTAGTCTTCCAAGAAAAAGACACTTTTTCCTCTAGGCAGTAAATAAGGGATTTAAGGATAGGTGAAGATATTGACTCATATGGAGTAGATTAAAAAATAAATCAAGGAACCTTATTAGGGAACTAAACAGAAAGATAACTACTGAGAATAAAGGCAAGAGGCATAGGTTACTTATTTGAGAAGAATCGTAAAAGTTTACGATACTGTGCAAACTGGGGAACAGTGCCAACTAGGTAAAAAACTATTCACTTTACTACATGAAACTCTCTCTGTACCCTGATCACCACCCCCAATCTATTTTTCTCTTTATTCTATATAAACCCTTTCATATCACCCAATCCTTAGACTCAAGAGCACATGTTCTGGTAAGCAGTAACTGCAAATTTAAACTAAAACCATGAGAGATAGTTCAAAAATGATACCATCTTGCCTTAAAAGGGAAGAGATACAGCAAATAAAATTATCAATTTCAACAATTATTCTCACTTCCTTTAATAAAGTTGTATGACACTTACAAGATGATGTACTGTCATATATTCTCCCACCTGAGCATTACAGTAACACTGTGTGAGGAGGGAAGCGCTCTGTCCATCTTATAGATGAGAAAATTGAGCCTCAGGAGTATTAGAAGTCTACAGCCGTATTTTTTATGACAACGTATTACTAGGTCTACATAATTAACTATCAAAATGTATGAAGTCTGACTATTAATTATAGTCTTAGTTTTAAAAAAATTGTTAATCACTTACTATGTATCAGGAACTGCTAGACACTGGGGATACAAAGATGAGTAAGACACGATTCCCTCTTTCAAGGAGCTCATAGTCTGTGAGGAGACAACCCTGTAAACAAATAAATAGCTTTCAGTGTGATAATTCCTAAAATAGACGCAAAAGGTAAAGTACTACATCTGGGGCACACAAGAGAAAGTAGATAATCCAGTCTTCAGGGATCAAGAAAGGGATCACAGAGAAGATAACCTCTGAGAGAACTGCATCTTGAAGTGTGTAATTCTTCAAGAGAGAATTACAGAAAGAATGGCACATCCAGAGAACTGCTTGCATAGTGGACAATGGAACATAAGGACAGTGTAACATGATCAGGCAAACAGAGAGGGTCTAAACTGCATAGGATCCTATGGAATAGTTTATATTGTATTTAAAATATACCATGCATAGTGCTTTAAAGTTTATCCTGATGGTTTCAGTGATGAGAATTACATTTTGGAAAAATAACTTCGGAAGCTGTGGGGGTTAGATTTAAGATAGTGAGCTTATCTGAACTAGAGCACTGGCACTATGAAAGAAAAAACCCAGGATACATATAAGGTCTTTGACCAGATAACTATAGGATGGCTGAGGGTTACAAAAAAACAAGAATCTGAAAAACTAAAATTTCCCACTTCATTGTCTGAGTGGATGATGGTTCCCTAACCAGGATAGAGAGAAGAGTAAGATTATTTGAATTTCATTTCCAGTTCTGCCACTTAAGAGCTGTATGACCAAGTTAACTTTTCCATGGCTCATTTCCTGTAGCAGTAGAATAGGAAAAACAAAGTTATCTATCTCATGTTACAATGAGAATTAAATCAGATAATACATGTAAAACACTTAGCACTTCGAGTCTATGGCACCAAGTAATGACTCAATAAAGACGACTTACTGTTTTTATTGTGGAAGAAGGAGGTTAAATATACAAGTTTCATTTGGATATGCAGTTCAAAAGAAAATTGCTAACAACCAGGTATAATAGACAGCTAGTTAGAGAAGCATGCAGTTGAGGAAACAGGTATTAATACTGTTCTTATCACAAGCCCTCAGGGACAACAATCTGCATAATGGTATGACTTTTATCAAGTTGTCCTTGGTCCCCAGGATATGAGAAGACAGAAAAACTGTATGATCAATTTAGGTTCAGCAATTTAGAAAACAGGGTTGGCAAAAGAAAAAACAAAGTCTGAGTTTTAGGTCATAATCTATGCTCAGGGGGCATGGTCAGTAATATCTAAGCTGATTATGTTAGTCCAACCCTTTGAAAATCCCATAGACTTGTATAAAGGTTCACTATTATTCAACTGCAAAGAACAGAAAAGAGTCCTGAATGTAGATAATAAACGACATTTCCAGTACTCTTAGGTTATAGATCTATCAAATCCTCATTTAGAAGGCATATCTTAATTGCCTGCTTACTTCAAAATGTCTTTAAGTCAGAAGCAAAATTGTGGAAGAAAGAAAGAAAGAGAAAGAAATCCAATTAGAATAGATCTGATTCATTCTGCACACTCTGCAGTGTTAAGACTTTGAAAAGTCAAATAAACGCTGTCACATATCTATGTGCCTGGATCAATTAACAAACATACTTATTGGCTGCCTAGTTTATAAAGTGGGTATGGCAAGGATACAGAAATGGTAGAAGACAAAGTCCTGGCTTCAATACTGAGTCTAATTTTGAAGACAACGCTAATACACATGAAAAAAACTCAGTAACAAGATAGGATGATATGTAACAGAGCAGTTTAGTCCAATAAATGTGGAACCTAAAAGGTTAGAAAGCCTGCACTTAGGCAAAGCTATTTTATCAAGCACAAAATTTAAAACTCAATGAATGCGGCAAAGATAAAAATGGATGAACCATGCAGTCTTCCCCCCTGAATATAGCTAAGATTCAGCAACTCCAAAGCATAAAACAAATATTTCATTAAAATGTAAACTACAAAATAGAGGATTTAATTTTAAATTAAATTATATATACAAATATAGTAGTATTACTTCTACATATAAATACTGTTGGTCATTTCAATGAATTTATAAAACGAAACAGTAAACAGGAGGGTGACCAACTCGTCCCAGTTTGCTCAGGAACATCAGGTTTTAATCTTGCATCCTGGGAAACCTCACAGTTCTGGCCAAACTGGGATTTTTGATAATCCTAGTGAACAGTGTAATGGCTCTAACTGCCTAGACAGCTCTTTTGATGTACCTCAAAGAAACTTTTCTAGTGGAATCGTTATAAAAGTATAATTCTGTTAGATTTTTCATTTCCATGTGACCTGCAAATTCAGAAAGGAAAAACCAATTTGATAGAACTACTCATCAGTAACGCTCAAAATCATATCACTGAGACTACATGTCAAGAGAAGGGAAGAGGGAAGAGTAAGAGGCTTTCTCAATACCCAGGGTCTTTTAGTCCTCCGAATCATTTACTTTTAACAGACTCTCTGTCGGTATCATCACCACTGATCTCTCTAATCAAAGGCATTTCCAACTAGTGTTACTGTTCTTCACTGGCCTATGCCATCATCCATCATCCCCATGCCATCATACCCCAAGCCATCACAGCCTCTGCATCTATGCCAACAACTCACCTGTCCTGTATCTTGCTGATCTCCATTCCATTCACTAGCTCATATGACCCCATCCTGGACTTGATGGGTCCTATTCTCCCCACAATCTCCCACTAGTAATCTCTACCACTGCACTCTTCCCTTAGAATTGGTCTGCTTAACTCAGGAACTACAGTCTCTCCAGCACTCTCCAGCACTCCTTCACTGTAGGAGACCTACTGGCAATGTCATTAATACTTTACATTTGCATAGCACGTCATAGTTTCAAATTTTCACATACGTTATGTCAAGAAAACAGGCTAAGTACAATTGTTTCCAATTTTACCAATGCTACATTAATATCACTTTTCACTTCTATCTCCCATTGGGCTTTTCTTCCCAGGTTCTGTCTTTATTGTGCCTTTCTCTCTACCTTCAAATAAACTTGGTGTTCTCAATGTATACATCTAACTATTTGGGAAAGAAGCGATCTGATTTCTTTTAAAGCTTTTTATATATAAATAGAGACAGGGTCTCACTATTTGCCCAGGCTAGTCTCTAACTTCTGGCCTCAAGTGATCCTCCAACCTGTGCCTCCCAAAGTGCTGGGATTACAGGCATCAACCACTGTGACCAGCCAAAAAATTAAAGCTTTCTTCTCTGCACTTGACCTCTCCCTATAAATATCACTGATTGATCCATTTATACTCAAAACACAAGAATGCCCCTCTCCTGATAACTCACAAGTGTGCTGCGGAGTAAAACAGAATAGCACTTCTGAGCTGTACCATTCCAGTGATTTGAAGAGTACTTGCAATATCTACCAGACAAACAACAAATAAACATGGAATCTACAGGTACCTTTTAGCCTCTGACTTTAATTTAAGTGTTTATTTTAACCTAAAAATGCCTGTCTAACCACAGGATCTAATAACTTCGACTATCTTCCCTCTATCTTTCTGTATTTTTAGTCAAGTTCAAAGTTCCTTTCAGTGCACAATATATGGCCCTTTAGGAAGTATTTCTATGAGAAAAATGTATTTTTCTTCAAAAGGCCCAATTTCCTAAGTTAGTATGAATACCCAACTCTTACTATTCATTATCACCCAATTTCAGATTTTCAACCAGAGGGAGTTAATACATTAATTTTTAATTAACGTTAATACACAAATTTGTATCTGAGCCTTTTGGTTGTTTTCTCTTGCTCTCTAATTTTTACATCTTTTTTTCCAGTAACATAAATCTAGTCCTTGTTTCTTGACTTTTCTTTTTCAGATATATCTCACATCTCCCCTATCTTTTCTTTTTTTTCTTTTTTTTTTTTTTGAGATGGAGTCTCGCTCTGTCGCCCAGGCTGGAGTGCAGTGGCGCAATCTCGGCTCACTGCAAGCTCCGCCTCCCTGGTTCACGCCATTCTCCTGCCTCAGCCTCTCCGAGTAGCTGGGACTACAGGCGCCCGCCACCACGCCCGGCTAATTTTTTCTATTTTTAGTAGAGACGGGGTTTCACCATGGTCTCGATCTCCTGACCTTGTGATCCGCCCGCCTCGGCCTCCCAAAGTGCTGGGATTACAAGCGTGAGCCACCGCGCCCGGCCACATCTCCCCTATCATAAATGCAATCTCTTCCTATTTTTCAGCCACTTCATTTTCTTATAGAAAGTGAGTTTCAATTCAATCGGTTTTTTAATTTTTAATTTTACTTTCTTTTCTTTCTTTTTCTTTCTTTCTTTGGAGGCAGGGTCTCACTTTTGTCACCCAGGATAGAGTATAGTGGCATGATCATGGCTCACTGTAGCGTCTAACTACTGGGCTCATGCTATCCTCCTGCCTGAGCCTCTCAAATAGCTGGGACTACAGGCACGCAACACCATGCCTGGTTAATTTCTTTGTTTGTTTTTTGTAGAGATGGGGTCTGTCTATGTTACCCAGGCTGGTCCAGAACTCCTTCGCTCAAGTGAGCCTCCCACCCCAGACTCCCAAAGCACTGAAATATTTTTTATTTTTAAAGATTTATTCCTCTCAAACAATTACATAGAAAAATCTTCTGCTTTACAGTACATGACCTCAAAATTTACCTCTCATTAACATGTATAACGTAAGCAAAACATATTCTTACATTAAAATGCACCATACATATCACAGTTTTGAGTTTGAAGCACCAAATCTTGATTTTTCTGTAGATTCCCTTTTTAATGCTGATTTTAACCATTTCTAAGCTATATGAAAGCCTTGTTCTCAAAATTATTCTATGACCCATCTACTCTAAACTATTAGTTACATAATGAATACAAATTTATTTCTCTCCCTCAAAGCAACCAACACATAAAATTCACTTTATTTACAGAAATTCAAGTCCAATAGCTAGTGAAACTATTTAACTCAATTGTCTTTTCATTCTCATTAATTCTAATCAAGGACATTTTTGAGTACTTTAAATTCCATCTATGTCCTTGCCTTCTAAATAGCCCTGCATCACAGCAAGGCTTCAGTCACACCAGAAAATATAATCAGAGCAATTTAACATGCTCTTCTTATCAGGGTTCTTGTCCCAATTAATGAGAAAAGTTACAATTACATACCCAAAGCAAAACTAACTAACCACCCTTTCAAGGAAAATGTGTTTCATGTACACTACTTTTGTCATTTTAGTGACAAAGCACTAAAAATACTTCCTGGCACAGAATAAATGCCTAATAAATAAAATCAGCAAGACCACAGGCAATTTTTTTTTTCTTTTTTGAGATGGAGTCTCACTCTGCCGCCCAGGCTGAGTGTAGTGGTGTGATCTCAGCTCACTGCAACCTCCACCTCCCAGGTTCAAGTGAGTCTCCTACCTAAGCCTCCTGAGTAGCTGGGGCCACAGGTGCCCACACCCGGCTAATTTGTGTATTTTTCATAGAGACGGGGTTTCACCATGTTGGCCAGGCTGGTCTTGAACTCCTGACCTCAAGTGATCGGCCCACCTCGGCCTCCCAAAGTGCTGAGATTACAGGAGTGAGCTACCACGCTCGGCCCATAGACATATAATTTAACCTCTTTCAGTAGCCTTTGTTAAACAACAAAACTTACGGGAAGCCATTGTTTTTGGACTAAGCTCCTGCACTAGGCCCCAAAAGACAAAATGAAGCCACCCATGCTAAATGCCACATAATCAAACTAAAAGTTCAAGGAAGCAGACAAAGCAGACCAGCAGACCAGCTTCCCCTGAAAACAGATAACAGTCTGAGTCAACATAATAAGGAATTCCCCTCTGCTTTAATCCTTACAAAAAAGTAACCTGACATTAACCAGTCAGCTTTTTTTCTGTTGTTTCCTTGTCCCCATCTCACAAAACCCAGTGTTCTGCCACTACCCAGCAGAATTCTCATTCTATTTTGTAGAATGGAGACTGCCCCATTCATGGATCATGAATAAAAGCCAATTAGATCTGTAACTAAATTTATGATAACTTTGTTTTTTGATACCTTCAAGGTAAGATTATATAAGCACTTTATGAATTATCGAGTACTATATAAATGCTAAATTATTAAGCATGAGAAAAACAATATTAAATAATATTAAATACGAGGAACAATTTTCAATAATGAAAGTTAAATAATGCATTTATAGAAAAATACAGATAGTCCTGCTATATTTATCTGATTTGTATCTGTTAATTCTAAACACTGAGGTGCTTCTGAGATACTAATCCCAGCTTTTTTAAAAAATAATTTCTGATGGAAATTTCTGTAAAAAGATACTACACTCGATCTTGTCCTAGCATCGAGTCTTTGAAATTAAATATACTCTCCTACTTTCTGAAGTGATATACCTACACACTGTCATCTTCTAGGATAACGCCTTCCCTCCCTTCTCCTCCCTCATTTAAACCCTCCTTTTTTGGTCATCAAACAGATTCGGGGCTCATGTACTACTTAAAAAAAACAACAGCAACAAGAAAAAGGGAGAAAAAAATTCCTTTGATGAACTCACTTCCTAAAATAATGATGTCCAAGCTTCTTTGTCACCCACTCTTCTACCCTTGCAATTTGGTTGCTGCCCTCACCACTCTACTGAAATATTTCTGCTCCCCTTCCAAGGCCAGACAGTGGCCACCTCACACCCACTTTCTCCTGGACCTGTCTGCACCATGAGACTACAATTCAATCACTCAATAAACACTGATGTGGCCTCCATCCTCTCCCTGAAAAATACTGACATAAGCCTCTAATTTAATCTTTCTAGTAAATCTATTTACCATGTGGCAAAAAAAAAAAAAAAAAAAAGGTGATCAATAATCAAACAAACTAGGCATTAAGCATTTTAACAATTTTTTGAATGAAGTTTTTCAGTATATATAATACATTTATATATACTAGGTATATTTTCAGGTGATATATTAAACAGTAGAAATATAAAAACCATATAAAATATGCTCTTTGCTCTCAGTGAGTTTAAAATTTAGTAGCAGAAACAGACACATGACTCAATTTTAAGTTCACTGACAGAAAGGGGTGTGCAGACAGTAACTACAGAAGAACAAAAGCACCTTAATATTATTTGGAGGTAAGAGGTAAAGAGCTGTCAGGAAAGAATTCTGAGAAATGGTAACAGTTGAGATGAGTTGTGGAGGACTCCAATGCAGCAGCTGCACATACAAAAGGAAAGAAGTGGAAAGGAAAGACATGCTTTCAAGACATTTTGTGCCCAGAGAGGTGAGATGACTAACATAAGCAGGTTAAAAAGTAGTTCTGTTAGGAAGGGTATGGGGAGAGAAATGTAAGAGACAAAACTATTAAGGCAGAAAGAAGCTATAGCATGAAGAATACCAGGAAAGCCATACAGAACCACTACATTTTCAGCAGCAAAGGAATATATGTCTATTTTAGAAAAACCCCTTTGACAGTGTTGTAAGGGTAGCCTGAAAGTAGTCTAGGCAGAAAATGGCCTGAAATTAGGGGAAAGAGAAGAGGAAGCAGAGGTATTGAGGAGCAAAATCTATAAGTGGTGGACTAATGAGATGCAGGGGTAAAAGAAGGAGAGACGTTAAGATGTCCCAGATTTCTGCCTAGGCCAATTACTTCTTACCATCACTACCACTACAAGTCTTATCTCCAAGCCCATAATTTCTCATCCAAACTAAGCACAGCTTGCTAAATGGTCTCCCTGCCCCACTCTTCACTCCCAACCTAGATCCATCCTCTACCCAGCAGAGTGATCCTTCTAAAGCAGGATACATCATGGTAACTCTGTTTCTAATGTTCTCTCATTTTAACTACAATAAATCCAAACTCATAAATGCCTATGTGATCTGTTGCCCCACCTCTTCCTTCTCCTCTTTATCCGTTCCTGCCCGTCCTCAACCTAATTACCCTGAATGCTGTGAAGGAGACTTTGCATTCACTGCTCCATCCAATAGTCCTTTGGCTGCCTTCTCAGTCTTAGAACTCAACTTACATATGATCTCTTCAGAAAGAATTCCTGATCACCATAGGCCAACTCTAGCACCTCGCCTTACTTTATCTGTCCTAGTAATTCTCAATTACTGACGTTCATATATTTTGTCCTCTCACTTCTATCCATACCCCCAACTCTGCCACGATAAGATCCCTGAGGACAGAGACTATCTTATTTACCATTCTATTCCTAGAACCTACGCCAGAGTCTGGCTGGGGAAAGGCCCCCAATTAATAGTTACTGATTGAGGCACAGCACAGCAAAGAGATCTACCTATTCTGGAGGCAAAGGTGTGCATGGCATCCTATGAGCAAAGCTTGAGAGTAAACTGAAAGCCAGCCATGCTGTGACAGGTACCCAGTGTACATGCACTCACTCAGGAAAGGCCTACTGCATAGGGAGCAGAACCTAGGTAACCCCAGGACTAACAGTCTGGACAGCAGACAGGAACTATGAAAAGGGGTGAGGAAAACCAAAAGAAAACTTCAAGAAAGAATTTCAAGGAGGAGGAAACAGTGACCAATCCCACCAAGGTAAGATCAGTAAAAAGAGCAAATTGTTTACTGGTCAATGTGAAAGTTACGAGGCCCTTAGCAAGAGCAATTTTCATGGAAAGGTAGGACCAGAAGCCTGTGGCTTATGAAGAAGCAAAAAAAAAAACCAGAAACTTATTTTCAGATTATTTTGACTAACAAAGAGAAACATAAGTGTAAAAGATGTTTAGAGGATTGTTTTTTGTTGTTGTTTTTATTTTATTTTTTTGAGACAGAGTCTCACTCTGTCACCCAGGCCGGAGTGCAGTGGCGCAATCTCGGCTCACTGCAAGCTCCACCTCCTGGGTTCACGCCATTCTCCTGCCTCAGCCTCCAGAGTAGCTGGGACTACAGGCGCCCGCCACCACGCCCGGCTAATTTTTTGTATTTTTAGTAGAGACGGGGTTTCACCGTGTTAGCCAGGATGGTCTCCATCTTCTGACCTCGTGATCCGCCCGCCTCCGCCTCCCAAAGTGCTGGGATTACAGGCATGAGCCACCACGTCCGGCCGAGGATTGTTTTTAATGATGAAAGAGAGTATTATTTACAGGCAAGCAGAAGCTATAGTCATTCGCTGGATGATGATCGCTAACACAAGATCCCTGAGAAGGCAGAACTGGCTGAGATTAAACACAGGTATGTACAAAAACCGCTCTTACTCTGAGATTTGAAAGAGAAAAGAATGCCTATCTTTGAAAATGTCTGGAAAGGAAGTTAAGGAAATGTAACCTAATGTCTCCAATTTTCTCGGTAAAGTAGGAGACACTCTTTGGGGCACTGGGAATACAATGGTCAATGAGAATAGACAAAATTCCCTGTTTTACCAGGTATGTGACTAAGGTAAGGAATTTGAGGCAGACAGAGGAGAAACTTGGGCCCAGCTGAGTAGTGGCACCAATCCCCATAGACAAAAATTTTCTTCCAGATCATTTTAATAGTTCACGGTTAGAAACAATGAAACTGTTAAGAGTTGTTCACAGCATAGGTTCCAGAAGAGAAAGGGGCACACTCCAACTATTATCAAACTAGTCCTGGTCATTCAAATCGATTATTTATATACACTCCCTCTCTTACCTCCACTCATTAAAATTTAGGTAGAGAAAAAAAGATGATTCTCCAGAAAAAAAGTTCACTATTCACACATATTTTTAATTCATTGCCAATTGTCCCCAATCTGACTGCATGGCAGAATCACCTGGGGACTGTGTTGGGCATTCTAGGTGATTCTCATACAGATTTGGATACCAACGACTTCCCACATGTTCCTCCCACTACTCTTCTCCTTCATTTCTAATCAATCTGTCCGCTCAGGTGTCAGCGCTCCAATTTTGAACTAGTTGCTATTTGTCTTCAGAGCACTCTAACCATGTTTTTTTCTCTACCTCCCCTGTTACACTGTTAAAGTCTTTATTACCAAGCTTCATCATAATTCCAGCCTCTAGCCCAATGTCTGGCCCCTACTAAATACTCAATAAATGGGCCAGTCATGTTGGCTCATGCCCATAATCCTAGCACCTTGGGAGGCCAAGGTGGGTGGATTAATTGAGCCCAAGAGTTCGAGACCAGCCTGGGCAACACAGTAAAACCTTGTCTCTACAGAAGAATAGAATTATATATACCCAAAATAAAGGAAATTAAAAAAAAAATTAGCTGAGTGTGGTGGTGCATTGCTGTAGTCAAGAGGCTGAGGTAGGACAATCATTTGAGCCTGGGGAGTTTGAGGCAGTGGTGAGTTGTGATGGCACCACTGCACTCTAGCCTGGGGAGCAGAGCTAGACCTTGTCTCCAATAAAAAAAATAAAATAAAATAAAATAAAATAAAAACAAGCAAACAAAACAAAAAAAAACCTCAATAAATGTGTATTAAATGAAGATACACAGATACACAATTAATAAAACAACATATTATTATGTTAACTGCTAAGACAACAATAAAAGATGGCTAGAGTGGTTAGGTTAAGAAAATACCTGTATAGCACAGAACTGAAATTTTACATTAAAATATCATTAAGAAAACACTATGCAAGTGGGACAATACCCACCTACATCCTCTCCCATCTCTGCCCTAATTCTAAGATTCAAGTCCATGCTCACCTCACCAATATTTCATCTCCACAGCCCAAAACAAATGCTCAATAGAAAAATGTCCAATACAAAAGTAAAGGATCTAAAATGCTAGTTTGACTTATTAAATACTCAAAGAAACAAAAGAATATAAGAGAGAAACTTATTACACTTGGATACTCCCCGACCTTAATTAAACATTCGAAACACTTTATAAGTCATATGCTAATCCCCAAACTATCAAACATTAGACCCCAAAAGTTTAAGGAAAAGATGGCTTCTTGGAATACAAGACAAATTTTCCCACAGAAACATTGTGACAAATGGTGGTAGGATACCAACACCAAGCCATGAAAGCCCACTGGAACTGTAACAGCCAAATTGTTAATACTTTACAAGGAACACTATCATTCCATGGAGGTATGTCAGGGCTTCCACCAATACTTATTTGTGTGCATATACACTGTTCCTGCAAAATCGAAGCAAAATTCCAAAATAAATTGCTGAGACTAAAAAACAGTACCTAAATCCCTTTGCATGATGCCTAACACAAAACAAATTATAGCTACTTTTATCCAGAATCCCTGATATTAAACTTTTGTCATCAAAACAGATTTATTTATCTCACTGAATACTAAATTCCAAGAATGCCAGGGCAAGTCCTCACCACTGTATCCAGCTTGCCTCCCTCACAGCTTGGCATACTGGAAGTGTTTAATACATACTTGCTACTGAAGAATACTTAGTGTCAACCAAATGCCCAAACAACTAAGTAAATACGAGCAGTAAAACCAAATGGCCTATTTATTCTAGATGCTCTTTTAAATGAACCATCACACTTTTCATACTGATTTCTTCCCCTGAAAGTTATCATCAAAATGAAAAAAGTATTTGGCTGTTAGCAGTCATATAAAAAAAGAAAAAAGTGTAAAGACTCATGTAGAAAATATCCCTCCATGAGTCATTAGTTTAGAAAACACTGTTTTAGACAACAAACAGTTCTGTATTAAATGGCTGAGTGAGATGGGGCATCTAAACTTCACTCGGCCTCAGTTTTCTTATTAAATGAGAATTGGAACATAGAACATATTGATAATTTTTAGCTTAGAATTACTTCACCGAAAATAGTGCATATTTCATGAAAATATGAAATACACAGAAACCATCCATAATTATACCAACCTCACAATGATTTGTACAATTATTTTCCTCAAATACACTTTTATAAAGTTGCAATCCTTGTACACAAATCATCTTATTTTCTACTCTCCACCCCTATTTACAGTAAAAAGCTACCCATTACAAACTAGATGGAGTCGTTGGCCAACATCAGAGAACAATTTAATTTATGCTTACAGTTGTGGAAACAACTTTGCAACAATATTCTAGAAGGCCACAAGGTGGTGATGTTGCACCATAAAAAGAATCTTTAAAAACTATTAAAATAGATTATACCAACTTCCCCAAAATGAAATTGACAGCTTTCCTCCATTGCAGGAAAGGATATCAGTTACTATGTTTACTGGAAAACATTAGAAAGAAAAGACAATGTATTCATCAAACTTAGCAGCAACTATTCCAATTTTTAACCTAAGCAGCTATGGGCCTTTAAAAGACAGACAAAAACATAGGGCTTTCTTTGGCATCATTACTCTATTATGTCAACAAAAGATAAACCTAAATGGTATCAGTACAGTACTGAGAATGAGTAGTTTTTTTCTTTTAATTTGCTATAATTTCTGTTTCTTATGCAATATTATATTTGTATATTATACCAAATACCATAGTTTTTACAGTAAAAAAAAAATATAAATATATATATGCGTGCATTTGATAGTTTTTCCCCTTACCCTAGTGAACATCAGAAAACAGTTTTCCCACTCCTATGCTGCATGTTTCTGAAGAAAATATAATTCAAATAACACTAAGTACATTAAAACTTGGGTTCCAAACTTACAGAATCAATATAAGTTAACATATAAAAAGAGCTGTGTATATACTTGCTAGGCAGAAAGGTAAGATGATAAAACCCAAGACCTCATATACTTAGGTGGGGCACCTGAGTGATGCAGAAAACACAGCCAGTCTTAAACACGGAATCTGAACCAGGCCTCTGACTCCAAAATATAACAACAGCAGCAAACATTTACTGGGCTCCTATTATATGTCAGTCACTTTACAAAAAAATTATCTCTAACATTATCAATTATCTATTAGAGTCATCATTATTAGTCCCATTAACAGATAAGAAAAATTAGGTTGAAGTAAATTGCCCAGGGCCATGAAACTTACGTAAGTCTGAATTTGAGGCCAGATTTCCTTGGGCTCAAAGCTAATGCTCTTTTCACTACATACGCACTGCAGAAACAAAATATAAAATAAGAAGTGCTGAGCTAACCCATGCCTTAAAATGAGAAGTTTGCTGTATCAATCTGAAGTTACTATTCTCTTATTTTATCAACTAAAGCTTACGTCAAGTGGTTTTGTGGGCTGTTAAGCTAGCCTTTGAAAATACCTTTCCTTAAGGTTAAAAGAACAATTAATCGTAAAAAGATAAGTGTGTGAAAGTATAAGCACATAAACAATGGAGTAGGTAAGCTGTTAGAGATCATGTTTAATAAATAATTTCCATGTATTCTGGGAAAGCATTCAGGACAACATGACATTCTCACTCTATGAAGATCAAACTTCAGTATAATCTCTTATTTCAAAATGACACAAACATTTCCATAAGTAATTGGTCACTTTATTCAAACTGATATTTTAATAGTATATTTGCTTAACAGACTTTTTTCCTTAAAATTCAAAAATTTTTAATATTTTGGCATTCCTGAAATACACATACTTGCTGCATTTATGAAGCAGCAGAAAGCAGAGTCAGGGAGTTGAGCTGAGGATGAGAAGTGATTAAGAGAATTACTCAGAAACACAGAGCTTCTTAATGGCAGGCCAAACCCAGAACTGCTGATGAGACTAGCACTCTTCTACACTGTGCTCGTCATCAGGATATCATTACTCAAAGTTATGTTCACCTCAAAACATCTCCTGATTGTTTCTTAATACATTAAGAATTTTAATGTATCAGCATTTAAGCAGCCATGGAGATGTCCTAACTCTTCAATTCCAAAGTGCCAATTTTAAGTTTGAGAAGAGCACATTTTGGTAATGTAATGTAGAGAACAGTTTTTAAGTCGGACAGACCTACATGCAAACTTCAACTCTATTTGTGCATATTTAACCTGAGTCTCAGTTTTCCTGTCTGTTAAATGAGGTTAATAACACCAAATTAATATAGTATTGTGAGGGTTTTTTTAAAAAAAGGTGTTAATATTAACTGTGGGAAAGTGGAACTCTTTCTAGAATCAGGAATACGAAGGCGCCCAATAGTAAGTAGTTAATTTCCTAACCCCATCCCACCCTGATCACCACCACTCTAACCACACTCTCAATTACTCTAAGGCACAGAAACTCTCAATATTTTTCTTCCGTATTTCCACAACAATATAGAGAAAAGTAGGTAAAGAAAGCCCCTCACACACCTGCAGTAAGGATTAGAAATTACCTTTAAGAACTTGAAAGGAATACAGTACTGCCACATTTTGTTATAAATACACAATTTCAAGATATTTTCAAGTTATTCACATAATAGATACACAATGTTAATTCACTATTTACAAATACTCTTGCTAAGCAGTTTAAAGCATGCCGTAAAGGATAAATTTTCATCAGATATTCCTCATTCTTAGAAGAAAGTATTAGAATCCAAAATACAGGGACACAATCTTTTATCCACAGATACAAAATGCAAAAAGCTAAAAAAAAAGCTGTAAGTTCGTTTAGCAACAAAACCTGACCTGATGTGTGGCTATTTATTAACCTTACTTGTCCACACACAAGCATTTGCCAAACTACAGGCATTGCCCTAGACTTCACTGTGGTTTTATTTAACAGTATATGGAATGGATTACCTTTCCAAAATTCAAGAAAATTCTGAAACAGATCTGACATCAATGAGAAGGTATTATAGAACCAGCCTAGTGAATATGTACTGAAAACTAAGTGCCAGGTTTAAGTCACACAAGAAACCCATGAATTGGGTATATTATTCTCACTTTACATATGATAAAACTAGGGCTTAAACTGAAGTTAACTTAAACAGTAGCATTCAGCCCATAGGTGCCAAAACTCAAATCTAGGTTTGTCTTACTTTATTTAAGGCCCGAGCTCTAAATAGCCAATACGTTAATGGAAAAATTAAATCACAAAGAAAGTTTTAAAACAAGTTACAATTACCAAAATTTTTAACCTAGAAAAATGGTATTCCCAAGTATAATATATACCTTCTGTTCAGTATTCACTTGTAAACATCGACACAGTATTTCACAGGGCATAGACAAAAAGAGATGGCTATTGTTTTTCCTCGAAAGAAAGGGCTCAAAGACACAGTGAAAACAAACACAAATACAATAGGCTTCTCATGGCCAGGTGCCTTGGCTCAAGCCTGTAATCCCAGCACTCTGGAGGCCAAGGCAGACGGATCACTTGAGGTCAGGAGATCGAGAACAGCCTGGCCAACATGGTGAAACCCCCATCTCTACAAAAATTAGCCAGCGGGTGTCAGGTACCTATAATCCCAGCTACTTGGGAGGCTGAGGCAGGAGAATTGCTTGAACCCAGGAGGCGGAGGTTGCAGTGAGCTGAGACTGCGCCACTGCACTCCAGCCTGGGCAACAGAGTGAGACTCCGTCTCAGAAGAAAAAAACAAAAACAAAACAATAGGCTCCTCAAAAAGAAATGCCAACTAATCCTTTCTACTCAAATTGAGAAAAAAAAAATCATGGGTTTGGCATATTTTTGACCACAAAATTACTAACATAGCAACCTATGTTTATTTCAACCATATTTTTAAGTTTTTCCAGGAAAAAAGATCTACTCTTCTGATGACAGGATCAGATTTTGGGTCCTGCTGGTCACAAGACTGAGGAGGGTTTGAGTGAGGTAGCCCGTAGGTTTCATCACTGTAGCCCTAAATAACAGTTAGAGATTAGCTTGAAATTTGTTTTGTTTCTTTAATTCAAAATTCAAACCTTTTCTCATGACTTTCCAAATCAACGCCCTTACCCTAAGCAAAGGCTTTTCCCTATAAGAGACACATCATGCCCCCAACCAACCTACTTTCTAGTCGAAAGACCAAATTCTAAATTTGACACATTTCAGAAAAAAATCTCTATTTTTAAGTGGCTTACCTTAGCTAAGTGAAGAGCAATCAGACTATTTAATAATGAATCATAACTTCTAGCTTAACTTTTAGTAGGCATTTTTAAAAAAGAATTAGCTTCACTCAAAATAATTTCTGCTTTTGTAGAAAGAAGTACGAAGGAAATGTTTTGAACATGGAAGCCTAATGGACATCTCTTTGCAGTATCATTTCTCTTGCCTACTCCTCACTGTAATCACCCTGTATCAAGTTTCTAGAGTTTGTTTGGATCAAGTCCTTGGCAATTATCTTAGACTGTTTTAAACGTCTAGAAGGCTCAGATGTTAAGCTCTCTTTGTATTTACATTATACATGTGTACTTAAAGAATACCTGAGGGCTGGGCATGGTGGCTTATAACTTTAATCCCAGCACTTTGGGAGAGAGGGCAAGGTGAGAGGATCACTTGAGTCCAGGAGTTCAAGACCAGCCTGGGAAATGAGGTAAGACCCCCCATCTCTACAAAAAATAAAAAATTAGGCAGGGCACGGTGGCTCATGGCTGTAATCAATCCCAGAACTTTGGGAGGCCAAGACGGGTGAATCACTTGAGGCCAGGAGTTCCGAGACCAGCCTGGCCAACATGGTAAAATCCCGTCTCTACTAAAAATACAAAAATTAGCTGGGCGTGGTGGCATGCACCTGTAATCCCAGCTACTTGGGAGGATGAGGCACAAGAATCGTTTGAACCTGGGAGGCAGAGGTTGCAGTGAGCCGAGATCGCACCACTGCACTCAAGCCTGGGTGACAGTAAGACTCTGTCTTAAAAAATTAAATTAAATAAATAAATAAATAAATAAAAATAAAAAATTAGCTAGGTGTCACGGCACACACCTGTACTCCCAACTACTAGGGAGGCTAAGGTGGGAGGATCGTTTGAGCCCAGGAGGTTGGTTAAGGTTGCAGTGAGCCATGATCTTGCCACTGCACTCTAGCCTTGGGTGACAGAACAAGACCTTTTCTCAAAAAAAAAAAAAAAGGAATACTTTAGCTAGCTAGCTAGAAAAATGAACTCTGACAGAGCACACTGGACCCCAAATAACCAACTCAGTTTCTACCAACAGTTCTCAAACTAATGTGCATAAAATCTCTCGAGATATTTGTAAAAAATGAAGATTCCTAAGCTCCACTCTCAAGGACCATATGAGAAATCTCAAAGGATACTCAAGAATCAACATGTTTAATAAGCATCCCAGACGACTGTTATACAAGGATTGCACTTTGACAAACACTGGTCTATACTATATTTCATCTAATGATGGTGTTAATGATTTCTTGTTCCCAGGCTGCACAGCAAAACCATCACTAGCTGATATACTGGCCAGCCGTGTTAAGTCAGTATCCCAGATTTCATGCTTACCCTTTTAGCAACTTTTTTTTTGTTTATTTATTTGGCCAGGCGTGGTGGCTCATGCTTGTAAATCCCAGCACTATGGGAGGTCAAGGTAGAGGGGATCACTTGAGCCCAGGAATTCAAGACCAGCTTGGGCAACATCTCTACTAAAAAAAAAAAAAAAAAATTAGCTGAGATGTTAGTGCGTAACTGTAGTCCCAGCTACTTGTAGGGCTGAGGTGGGAGGATTGCTTGAGCCCCCAAGGTCAACGCTGCTATGAACCATGATCACACTATTGCTCTCTAGCCTGGGAGGCAGGGCTGCCGGAGTCCCCGTCTCAAAAAAAAAGCGGGGGGTGGAAATTTGATAAGGAGCTCTGCCCATGCCAAAACAAAGCTAGAACTGTCTTTGAGAAATGAGTAGCTCACAGTAAAGTGAATACTTGTTTGAATTTTCAACTTCATAATGCTGAATTACGAGCAATAAACATGATTTAAGGGCCTATGTTCTAGCCACCATGTTTCTGCTTTATAAACATTATTTCAATTAATCCTTACAGTAATCCATTAAGGATAGTATTCTTTACATTTTACAAAATAAGCAACTGAGGCAATCCTGCCATTAAGCAATACTACCAGAAGTCAGGTCTGCCTGACTTTAAACTGTGTCTCTTAACCTGTATACCAAAAGTGCCTCTATTGTTAAAAACTTAAAAAGAGAAGAGCAATCTAGTTTGTTTACTTCTAAGGTAAAGAATATCCTACTTTATACAAAACAGGTTCATTTAACTAATTCTCCTCCCCAGTCTAAGTAAACACAGATAAAAAGTAGGACATCTTGGCAAGTTGGGGCTAATGTGTAACCACAGTATCCTAATTTCAAGTCAGGACTCAACAGTCGGCTTCCACCCAGCCCAGTCAATCAGATTTATGAGTATACCGAACAGCTATCAAAAAAAACTTGTTTTCCTTGTTTCCTAAAAGGCTATCATACCTACATTCTGTTAATGCTAGGATATTTTTTAACTACCCAAGTAATTTAGGGTAGGGAGGAGTGCCATCAAGAAGCACCTTCACGTAACTCTATCCATGCCCTTCTTTGTGCCCTGGCCTTTCCTATTTCTATAAATCATGTTTCTCAGTACATCCAATTACCAAACTCCTCCCCGCAACAGCCAATGTACTATTTTCAGAAATTTGCAAAGAGATTTGCATTAGGATGTAGGGGCCCGTTTTTTAGTGTACATGAAATGCTTCAAAAATGCTTCACAGCTATGCACTAATAACCTAAATTCTTAAAATGAGATGCATTCAGTACTCCACTCAGAAGCTACAATGTAATAAAAACTAAACACCCATTTTCTTCATTTTACCTTTAACCATGGCATTACTTAGCAGCCAACTTGAACTAAAAACAAACAAAAAATACTGCTAAGACTAAAATAAAGCGATAGTGGATAAGGTTAAGTGATAAAGCGAGAAAAACCAAAATAGCAATCAATGAATCTACCTGTTCTTGGAAAGGAGAAGCAGCACCTTATTCATTGTATTTCCATAAGAGAGGATTACCATTCCAGTCTCTAGAAGGAAAGTGAATTCTCTCCACTACAATGACACCTCTCCAAGGAAGAGTAGCTTATCCCAAGCTTTTTCAAGACATTGCAAACAGAAAATGCCATTGGGGCTGGGAGCGCGGGGGGACATGTTGCTCACTCTGGTCAAGGCCAGAGTGACAGTCAAGAAACCCTGCTCCCTTAGGTCTCAAATCCAATCACAAGCGCAGACGGAATCAATCTCTGCCCATCTGCGGCCCATTTTCTGCATGGGATGCTGTCTGTTCCAATTCACGAGATGGGGTAAATCACTACTTCCGAGCAGCATGGACTCTTGGGTCCTGTACTTTGTTAGATCCCACTGCCTTCAAGTAGAAAGCAAGTCAATCCTGCCCCATTATGGTGGCATACTAGGAAAAACCTCAGAGGCCACAAATGTTCTCTTCTTTTCCAACCAAGGAGAGTGCTAGCTATTCCCATCTACGTAGTAGGCCAGATGTGCTGTCATTTGCACTTTTTAGACTCAGCTTTCCCTGTGGCATGCTCAGACTCAAAATCCAGATTTGCAGAAAGTAGTAAGCTGCCTAAGCTTCAGCTTCCAAAACAGTTTTCCGGAAGTCCTGTTTTGGTATAATAAAGCTGATGTTATACTTAAATAAAATTTATGGTAATCTGTTACACTGGTGGCCCCAAATGGATTCACACATTTGTACCCTTGAACCTGGGCTAGATTTGTGACTTGCTTTAACCAGTATAACGAGGCAGAAATGATACTGTGTCCCTTAAAAGCCTAAACCTTAAGAAGATCTGGTTGCAGACCAGGCACGGTGGCTCACACCTGTAATTCCAGCACTTTGGGAGGCCAAGGTGGACAGATCACCTGAGCTCAGGAGTTCCAGACCAGCCCGGCCAACATGGTGAAACCCCGTCTCTACTAAAATACAAAAATTAGCTGGGCATGGTGGTGTGCATGCCTGTAATCCCAGCTACTCGGGAAGCTGAGGCAGGAGAATCACTTGAACCTGGGAGGTAGAGGTTGCAGTGGGCCGAGATTGAGCCACTGCACTCCAGCCTGGGTGACAGTGAGATTCCCTCTCAAAAAAAAAAAGATCTGGTTGCTTCTGTTTTGTACTCTTGTGAGCCCTAAGCCATCAGCTACCAGGTAAGGCCAGTAACTCTGCTGGAAAGGCTACATGGAGAGAAAAGCAGCCATTATTAGAGTGATCACCAGCAAAACCTGTCCAACTGAGCCCAACCCAGGAAAGCAAAACTGTAACAAAGAAAATGGTTGTTTTAAGTCACTTGGTTTAGGGCTGTTTGCTACACAGCAGTACAGAACTGAAACAACACTCACCTGGTTCCTTATGTGTTCTGCATAATTTGTTCAAACCCCAGAAAAAGGAGAGGTATAATTAATTACACTCTGCAAAATTACAACCTGAGAAGATGAAGTCCTATGCCCTTGTTAATGTTAGTGATTCCACTAAACTCCAGGTTCCAAGAGGAAAGGCTTCGTATCTGTCATCTCAACACTGTACTCCCAGCACCTAGAAATATGTCTGGCACATAGTAGGTACACCAGTATGTGCTGTGAGTGAACTGTAGGTTTAAGAAATGTCAAGACTAGGCCGGGCGTGGTGGCTCACTCCTGTAATCCCAGTACTTTGGGAGGCCGAGGCGGGCAGATCACCTGTGGTCGGGAGTTCAAGACCAGCCTGACCAACATGGAGAAACCCCGTCTCTACTAAATATACAAAATTAGCCAGGTGTGGTGGTGCATGCCTGTAATCCCAGCTACTTGGGAGGCTGAGGCAGGAGAATCTCTTGAACCCGGGAGGCGGAAGCTGCAGTGAGCCAAGATCGTGCCATTGCACTCCAGGGGCAGCAAAAGGGAAACTCTGTCTCAAAAAAAAAAAAAAAAAGGAAATGTCAAGACTAAATCAACAAATGCTACTCTTCCTTATAACTTAAAAACCATCTGGGCCGGGCGCGGTGGCTCACGCTTGTAATCCCAGCACTTTGGGAGGCCAAGGCAGGCGGATCACGAGGTCAAGAGATCGAGACCACAGTGAAACCCCGTCTCTACTAAAAATACAAAAAATTAGCTGGGCGTGGTGGCGGGCGCCTGTAGTCCCAGCTACTCGGAGAGGCTGAGGCAGGAGAATGGCGTGAACCCAGGAGGCGGAGCTTGCAGTGAGCCGAGATTGCGCCACTGCACTCCAGCCTGGGCGACAGAGCAAGACTCTGTCTCAAAAAAAAAAAAAAAAAAAAAAACCATCTGACATATGGTTTTACATTATACATTCCCTAAAAAAGTTGTTTAAATAAATGTATGAATTGACGTGTCCATTAAGGAGGGCTTTTTAATATCTTTGGGTTTTTTTCAATGGTAGAGCTTATGATCTAATACCAAAAATAATAAAATATCATGATATAGGTTGAGTATCCCTAATCCAAATATCCAAAATCTGAAATACTCCAGTGAATGTTTCTGTTGAGTAATGTAGGTGGCTCAAAGTTTCCCATTTTGGAGCATTTCAAACTTTGAATTAGGGATACCCAATCTATATATATTTTGGAAATCAGATCCTGATTTATATCCTCAAAAAATGTAAATTTTCAAAGACTAAGCTTTTATAAAAGGGAAATACAAACTTCATCTGTAAAAGCAACAGAATTAAATTCAAAATTTTCAAAATAAAATAAATATCTACATTTCACCAATGTAATTTTCCAGATAAGAAATCAACTTTTGCTTTATCCTTGACAGGAGAATAACTATTCTGTGGTACAATGCTTACAAATTTAAATATCACCTACCAATAGCCACTGCAGTGAGATTACCATTTTAACACAAAGGAAAAAACTGACAAGTTTACCTCTACACGGTACAAACGTTTAACACATTCCAAACAGGTAAATTCAAATCCTTCACATACAGCTCTTAACGAATGTTCCATTGTACATGAAGAGTAAGAAGTCTGGTGGGAAAAGAATACTGACATAGGAACAAAAATAAGAGTTTTAGTTGTAGTTCTAATTGTGGCCACTAACTAGCCACATACTTTGGAAATTTAAATTTTTAAACTTTTTTTTTAGCCTCAGCATATTCATCTAAAAAGCAATAATTGGCCAGAAGCGGTGGCTCACACCTGTAATTCCAGCACTTTGGAAGGCCATGGTGGGAGGGCCACGAGTCCAGGAGTTCGAGGCCAGCCTGGGGAAACACAGCAAGACTCCATCTCTATAAAAAATTTTAAAAATGTAGCTGGGTGTCATGACATACACATGTCGTCCCAAGTACTTGGGAGGCTGAGGTCGAGGCTGCAGTTTAGCCATGACTGTGCCACTGAACTCTAGCCTGGGCAACAGAGCAAGATCCTGTCTCAAAAATAAATAAATAAAATAAAATAAAATATAAAGCAATTATTACTTCCTAACACACCTACTTATCGGTTGTCATGAGAACCAAATGATAAATATAGTTATTATTTACAAATGTGAAATGCTATACTAACATAAGGTATAGTACAATTCTTAATGCCAGCAAAAACAATAAAATTCATCTATGTATGTTTTTATCATTTTTCCTCCATTAAGTATTAGTAACTAGTTCCTTGGATACCACTATAAAAGGGCAATTTATTGGATTTTCCAATGCTCATTATAATTGCATCATATTTTTATACAAAGAGTAAAAAACAACCCAGTCTTTCTAATAATTATGAAATCAAAGTTTATTAACATGTAATAACATGCTATGAGTACCTATTACCAGGGAGATAATCTTATAGGTGCAGAAAGGTCAACTGTTTACCAATCACACTACGCTTTAACTGTACTAGCTAGCTACTTAATCCACCCAAAAAAAATTGAGTAGGAATCTTCATTTACACTGTAAAGTCTCCATTTTTATTTGATAAAGCCTTCCTGAAAGAAAAGAGTATTCTGAAGGTATAAATGAATAGAGAAGATAAAGTTCTTTTTTTTTTTCTGAGACAGTCTCGCTCTGTCGCCCAGGCTGGAGTGCAGTGGCGCAATCTCGGCTCACTACAAGCTCCGCCTCCCGGGTTCACACCATTCTCCTGCCTCAGCCTCCCGATAAAGTTCTTAAAGTTTCTTATTTCACTTACATCACCTCTCTCCTCCCTACTCCCCAGCCCAAAGTGAGACATGCAAAGAAAGTAACAATCCAAATGAATGATCTGATATTGCTAACTGCTATTCTCTACCCAGTTCATCCCTCAGACTCACCAGCTCTCATGCACATATTAAACAAGGAGGGTAGATACTCTGATGAAAGTCTAGGACTCCAGAATCACAAAATGTTAAAAACTAGAAGGAATCTTGTGGGATCATCTAGTCTTACTGACAAGGTCACTTAAAGGCAGTAACTATATTTAATTGATGGTAAAGCCATTACATTATCTTCATACATGAAAGAAAACCATCATTGTCAACAATCTCCTAATTCCACTTTACCCACCAGCTGAATGATGCTTCAGGCAAATCATTTAAACTCCAGGGCTAGTTTATTCTGTAATATAATAGCAAATAACATTAGTCAAAATTCTCTGTAAACTGTCAACCACAACACAAATGTAATATTGTGTCTCTGTATATATACAGCATATATCTACAGTAAGAGTTCTTATCAGTACACAGAAGAACCTGAAGGTTCTACTGTTTTAAAAAGCTCCCAGTAGGCCCGGCACGGTGGCTTACGCTGTAATCCCAGCACTTAGGGAGGCCAAGGCAAGCTGATCACTTGAGCTCAGGAGTTCAACACGAGCCTGGGCAAAATAGTGAGACCCCATCTCTACAAAAAAATACAAAAATTAGCTGGGTGTGGTGGCAAGCACCTGTAGTTCAAGCTACTCGGGAGACTGAGGCAGAAGAATCTCTTCGGCCTGGGAGGCGGAGGTTGCAATGAGCCTAGAAGGCGCCACTGCACTCCAGCCAGAGGGACAGGAGTGAAAAGAAATCCTGCCTCGAAAATTAAAAAAGCTCCAAGTAATTCTGAGATGAGTGTTATGGATGACCTTCAGGTGGTCCATGGACTCCCCTAAAATTATATCCACAAAGCATAGGCGCATATGGAAATTTTCCAGGCCAGCATTTTACCAAGAATTAGTAATCCCCAAAAAGTTGTAAATTAGCACACATATGCTGAGGGTAAAGCTTCATGATCTTGCTCAAAATGGTACCACTGTTCTCCCAACCAACATGGATCAGAATCAGTTATTTTTACTTTCTTCATTTGCCCTCTCATCAAATTTTGGCTATTCGACTTCCTTTCTTCCTTTCCATTTGCGTGCACCACAGCTCAGATCCTCACTACCCATGACTACAACTGGGAGGTCTTTCTACCTCCAGGCTCTCCCTACCTCAATTCACACTACAGGCCTCTATCCCACTAATCCTTCTGAAACAAAGTGTTCAAATTGTTTCACTCCCAACTCAAAATCATGTGTCCCACCACCTAGTAAATCCAAGGTCATAAGTCTGGCATTAAAAACAACCCACAAACTGGTCCAAATTTTTACTTCAAGTTTTATCACCCTTTATCCTGGTACAAATAAGTTTATGTTCCACCCAAACATAATTACGTGCCTTTTCCCAAACAGGAACTCTGTGCTCTCTTAGAGATACCTCTCTGCTTGGATTACCTTTCCTGCCTATCCAAAGTCATAATCGTCCTTCAAAACCACGATTTCAGAAGCCAGAAGCTCTACAAACTAACCCTCTTATCCCTACCTTGCCAAGTAAGATCTGAGCTCTACTCTCTTTGAAGTTGACTTCTGAGAGGATTTTGGTACCATGTATGAAACGTATATATTAAAAGACAAATAGGGCATTTGTGTATAGCACTATCTACCTAATTAGTGTGAAGGCAGAAATTGCTAATCGGTTCATCTTTGTATTTTCCAAAATACCTCCCACAATTATGCAGTAAATGCTTAACAACTGTACAAGGAAGTAAAGGAAATTTCAGCCACCGTGGGGTAAACAGCAAAGATTACCATCTCTTTGAAGGCAGAAACTTTATCTGTGACATCCTGTATTATGCCGGTAGCTCATAATTATTGCTTTTCAAAACCCTGATGTAGATCTTACCAGCAGTTTCACATTTTAAGGTAAGAACTATCTGAAAATGTTAATAAGCTATGTCCCAAAGAACTATTCCACATACTTACAATTCTCAATCTGAGTAGCTCCCAACACTTGGCTACTACACTTTCCATTTTTTAAAATACTAACCATTTATGAAAAATGATCATTTCTAGTCGCAGCTAATTTACTACTTGATGGCTAAAAACAAGTCACCCACAATAAAAGAATGACTTTTCTTTTTTAAAAGGTGCATTTTGCTTGTATAATACACACAGATTTGGTGAGACAGGTAAAGTGGATTTACACATAAACATGAACTCTTGTTAAAAAAAAAAAAATGCAGGTAACTGTAAACCAAGTATTTCAGGTAAAAACACCAAATGGGGAAAACAAAGATAACTTTGGATATGATTTTTTTTCCCACTACTATTACCAGTAACATTTTAAAGCAGAAACACAAAATCTTGTTCCACATTAACCTACACGCACACACACAAAAAAATTGTTAAACTTATCAAATAGAAAAAGAAGGCAAAATCAAGCCCCTGGAAAATATTTTATTCTGAAAGAGTAAAAATGTCAAAATTATAAGAGACACTACTCTTCTTTGGTAATGAAGGTTTCATATATTTACCAGAGCAAAGAAAACTCCAAATCGGCAGAGCAAAGAAAGGACTGTGAACAAGACTAATCATTTAAAGGTAGTAAAGGTAAGGAGCAAACTACAAAATTAAATTTTTTTAAAAAAGAACACGAAGATGAAAGGAGAGTCTGTAAGTCACAGACAAGATAAGGACTGGTAAAATCTGCAAGGTCACTGGAACCTACCAGGTCACAAAAGGTGGAGGTGGGGGTTGCGCTGGGGGGCGGGGGATGGGGAGCTGCAGAGTCGGTGAAGAACGGGGAGTGATAAAAACATGTCAGAAAAAGACGTTCCAAGGCTGGAGTCCTTGGTTTGCAACGCTGAAATCGGGGTGAAAGTCAGGTCAACGGGCAATGAGTCCATATATTTGTGTTTGGAGGGAGGTGTTAGGGAAAGGTGGAGAAGGCGAAGAGAAGGCTAAGGAAGCCTAAGAACTGCGGCTGCAGAGTCACGGAAACACTTCGCTCCGCTCCAGGATCACTGGCACAGGCCTGTGCCAGGGCGAACTCCGGGCAAGACCCGTGACCCCACCCCAGAAAACTCCCGACTCCCGGGCTAGAGAAGGTAGCCAAGGTAGGGCGGACCGTCCCCCGACGGCTCCTAGGAGGGTCCAGCCCGGGGGCGGACGGCGCCGGGCGCCCAGCACCACAGCCAAGGCTCCGGGCCCGTGCCCCCTCCCGCCCTGCCCGCTCGCACCCCCAGCCCCGCGCCGCGCCGTCCTTACCCGGCGCGAAGCTGTCGGCTCCCGGCAGCCAGGCGGCCACGGCAGCGGCACCTCCTCCTGCGGCGGGCGCCCTCACCCTTCCGCGCCCAAGATCGCCATCTCGCAGCAGGCGCGGCGGCGGCAGCCACCCAGGCGTCGGCCCCGGCAGCCCAGGCCGCCAGCAGCCACTCGGAACCCGCACGCGGAGCTCGCCGACACCCGACCCTCCCCCCACCCCCACCCCGGCCACGCACCACCCCCAGCCGACCCCACACCTCCCTTCCTCGGGAGCGCGCCGCGTGGCCGCGTCGCCGGCGCCGCGCCCCGAGCGCGCGCCTCCCCGCCGGCCCCGGCACCGCGCGCTATGCCGCGGCCGCCCAAAGCCTCCAACTCCGGACTCGGAATCCGCCTCCCCCGAGCATGCGCAGCAAGGGCGCTCGGATGCTGGCTTACGAAAACTCCGCTCCTCCGGGTCTTCCGAGCGGTCGAGCGGAGAGGAAGGGACAGCCAATAGCAGAGATGGGCGGGGCCTGAACCTGTGGAAGGGGCGGGGCCACCGCTGAGATTTGGGAAGAGGCTGCTCTAAGCTCGTGCTGGGCGCTGCTAATTTGACTTTCCGGTCGGCGGCTGATTCCGGAGCAAGACTTCTTAAGGTCCGGGGGCAAAAGTAGGCTGAGCTTCATACATGCATAATACTTCTTGACCTAGCTGACTGACTTCGAACCCATTGCAAGAGTAAATAATTGCATTTAGCCGTTGGTCATATCCGAAGACTTTCAGTCCATTTTTTATTAATCAAAACGTTCATCTGTGGAAGCCCCACCACCTAGTCCTCACTCACATCAGCCCAGTGATAAAGCACATACTTACTGACCAAGTACACGTGTCAGCACAATTAACGCACACAACAATCTGATAAAGTAGCGTCTACTGTCTGCATTTTACAGAAAAGTCAACTGGTTTAGAAAAGGGCTGTTGGTTATGTGTATTGCTTTTCGAAGAAAGGCCAATGTGCAAATAGAAGTCAGTGGGACCACATTACTTACCAGGTGACCCGGTTTCTACTTCAGAGAAGCAGAAGCCTTCAGGCATGGATTTCTACAGCTTTTGCCCAACCACCTGACCAACCCCCATAGATTATATCTACGTCCACACCCAGACTTACTAGTTTTCCTTCTATCTCGGAGGCTAGATGTCCCTGCCCCTCTCCACTGCCTGCTCCCCACTGTGGGCGGTTCTTGGCACATCTTTAACTTCACCCTCTCCACTGCCTGCAACTCTTCAGCATAATCACGTTTTAAGATTAGGTCTTAAATTTTCCCTTGATTTTAAAACCTCTGGTTCTCCTTCCCCTTCCATTTTAACTGAGCTTTTTGAAAGAACTGTATACCAAAAATAGCGCCAACACTTCATGAGTGTGTACAGAATTCAACAAGTATCTCTTGACTGAACAATGCACATTCCCGCCTATCTCCATGCATTAGTTCTTGTCCTCTGGCTTCACACTTGAATTTGGTGCACATTATATCCCCAAAGATCATTCGAAAATATACATCTGTGTCGCTCCACTGCTTAAAATCTTTTTTAAGGGCTTTTCGGAGCTCTCCTGACAAAGATTAACGTGATATTCAAGGTTCCTTTGATGCTCACATGCTCTCTCTCTCCTGTTATGAAAAGCTCCTCACAGTGCCCCATATGTGCCCACTGATCTCTGCTTTAAACATGTACTAAGATTTTCTTCATCTTTTTGATTTGCTGTCCGGTCCCTTTAAATAGATGCAATAATGTGCTTACAAACACGTCCTCAGAAATTCCTTAGGTATTCCCCAGCAGGGATCTGGACTCCTTCTCCAGAATGCATGCAGGCCTCCTGCTTCCTGCTCTGTGTCTCACTTTCAGCTCCCCTCATTGCTCAGTTTCCTCCCCTGTTCAGAAGCTCTTAGTACTCGCCTAGTCCCCAAGCTGACACCCAATATTGAACCAGCCTTTTGTTATTGACTATCTGGTTTCAAATGAACAATATTATAAATAGTATTCCATAACCATTGTTCAGGTCCTTATTAACTGTATTAGATAAATTATTAAAAATAATAAAAAAGTATGAACAAGTTTAGCCCTTTTGAAACATATTGTCAACTACCTTCCAGAAAGAGCATAGGCTCAGGTATCACCTCGCCCAGCATCAAAACACAGCTCTGCCACCCAGTGCCACATTTTGACTTTCACAGGCCCTAGGTGCTTGTACCTGTGTGGGCCTCATCTTTCATAAAATAATACTACAAAATATATTTTATTGCTGAATTGGTATGAAGACAAAGATAGTAACATTATACATTAAAATATTTTGTTTGACCTAAACATTCAATTTTTTGCCTTCTGATTTTAAAAGAAATTAAAACCTTTTTTGTGGGCCCCCGAAAGTGTTATAAGCCTGAGTCACTGTGTCTACTGTGCCTAATGGATAACCTGACCCTCCTGTCACCTATGAGCTGAGAGATTTGGCCAATTGCTTAATCTAATTGTATCTCAACTAGAAAATTAGTATAGTGCTTCCACATGTTGTAGTAAAAAATATATATAAATTGCTATAAATAACACGCATAGAGCTACGTAACACATGAGCATGGTACATAATCAAGAAATGATTGTCATAATGGTTATCGATTTTCCCACAGCACTACATGACAGTATGTGATTGTCCTTCTTCCATGTGCCCAAATCATCATGGTATGTTTTCATATGTGTCTGTATGGTAGCTTATTGTTTGTCCTTTGTCCATTTTCTTACTGAGGTATTTCACAAAAGGGTGCTTCACGCAATGTGGATATTAATCCTTTGTAAAACTATTGATCTTTTCCATTTTTGTATTCTTCCATTATTTTTTACTTCATACATCTTTCCCATCCTGAGATCATATAATTCATCTGTCTTTACTTTTTTCTACTTGTTTGACTATTTTACTTTTTTCATTAAATAATTTTCTTGGATTTATTTTGCAATGATGATCTTTTATTCTTTTAAAAATAGCTCATGGTATTCCCCCAAACCACTTGTTTAAAAAATTGTTCTCTAACTGTAGTGGTTTTAAAATAGGTCTACAGGCCGGGCGCTGTGGCTCACACCTGTAATCCCAACACTTTGAGACCCCAAAGCAGGTGAATCACTTAAGGCCAGGAGTTTGATACCAGCCTGACCAACATACAAACCCTGTGATATAGTTTGGCTGTGTCCCCACGCAAATCTCATCTTTTTTTTTTTTTTTTTTTTTTTTTTTTTTTTTTTTGAGATGGAGTATTGCTCTGTCGTCCAGGCTGGAGTGCTGTGGTGTGATCTTGGCTCACTGCAACCTCCACTCCTGGGTTCAAGTGATTCTCTTGCCTCAGCCTCCTGAGTAGTTGGGATTACAGGCACATGCTACCACACCTGGCTAATTTTTTTTTTAATTTTTAGCAGAGACGGGGTTTCACCATGTTGGCCAGGCTGATCTCGAACTCCTGATCTCAAGTGACCCTCCTGCCTCAATCTCCTAAAGTGCTGTGATTACAGGCATGAGCCACCATCCCCAACCCTAATCTCGTCTTGAATTGTAGTTCCTATAATATCCAGGTATTGTGGGAGGGACCCAGCGTCAGGTGATTTAATCATGGGGGCGGTTACTCTCCTGCTATTCTGGTGATAGTGAGTGAGTTCTCACAAGATCTGATGGTTTTATAAGGGGCTTTTCCCCCTTTTGCTCAGCAGTTCTCCTTGCTGCCACCATGTGAAGAAGGATGTGCTTGCCTCCCCTTCTGCCATGATTGTAAGTTTCCTGAGGCCTCCCCAGCCATGCTGAACTATGAGTCAATTAAATCTCTTTCCTTGAAAAGTTACCCAGTCTCGGGTATGTCTCTATTAGCAGCATGAGAACAGACTAATACACCCTGTCTGTATTAAATTTTTAACAATAATTTTTTTTAAATTTCTTAATAAAATATGTCTACAAGTATGTTGATACTTCTGCCCTCAAAAAGTGAAGCCTAGCCAGGCGCAGTGGTTCATGCCTGTAATCCCAGGACTTTGGGAGGCCAAAGTGAGAAGATTGCTTGAGCCCAGGAGTTTGAGACCAGTCTGGACAACGTAGTGAGACCTCATCTCTACCAAAAATCAGAAAATTAGCTGGGCATGGTGGTGTGCACCTGTAATCCCAGCTACTCTGGAGGCTGAGGTGGGAGGGTCACTTGAGCCCAGGAAGTCAAGGCTGCAGTGAGTCATGAGTGCATCATGACTGCACTCCAGCCTGGGTGACAGAGTGAGAGCAAGACTCTGTCTCAAAAACAATAAAAACAAAAAACCAGGAGGCAGAGGTTGCAGTGAGCCAAGATGGCACCACTTCACTCCATCCTAGGCAACAGAGCAAGACTCCCTCTCAAAAAAATAATAATAATTAAAATTTAAAAAATAAACCAGTGAGGCCTAATTCTCTTCCAAAATGAATGTAGGCTGTACTTAGTGACTTGTTGTTAATAGATATAACAAAAGTGACAGTGTGTCACTTCCAAGACCAGGCCATAAAAAGGCATCATGGAGCCTCTCCCACTCTCTTTCAGATCATTCTCAGTTGCCATATGGCAAAGACACAAGAAGCTGCCCTGTGTAGAGACCCACATGGCAAGGAACCGAGACATCCTGCCAACAACCACCAGAGTCTGAGACCTGCTGCCATCACCATGTGAGTGAAACATCTTTGAAGTGGATCCTTTGGCCTAAGTCAAGCCTTCAGTTGATTGCATCTTGACTGCAGCCTCATCAAAGACCTTGAACCAGAACCACCCAATTCAATTACTCTCAAATGCTTAACCCATAGCAACTATAGCTGTAAAATAAGTGTTTATTGTTTTAAGTCACTAAATTTGGGAGATAATTTATATCTATCCAGAAATAGATAACAAATACACTAATCCTATTGTTCTCAACTTGGGACCATTTTGTATCCCAGGGGATTTTGGCAGTGGCTCACGACATTTTTCACGGGGGTAGGTTGGATGTTCCATTGGCATCTAGTGGATAGATGCGACAGATGGTGCTAAACATCCTACAGTGCCCAAGACAGCCCCATCACCCCACTCAAAAAACAAAGAATGATCAGGTTCAAATGGCATTAATGCTGAAGCTGAGAAACTGCCCCAATCTATTTTCCCTTGCACCTTGAAAGTTTCCTATTTCACCTGTACTTGTGAAAGAGGTGGGGTTTGCTTCATTTCTATTACTCATTTGAATGCTGCTTCACTTGTTTCTTTTTTTCTTTTTCTACTTTTATTTTAGGTTCAGGGAATACCTGTGCAGGTTTGTTGCGTGTGTAAATTGCGTGTCACTGAGGCTTGGTGTACAAATGATCCTATCACCCAAGTGCTTGTTGCTTAACCCTCTTTAGTATTCTCCTCATTCTCATGCTCCCCTGCTAGTCAAAGCTCAAAACTCAGATAGCATAGAGAGCAGTGCCCCTTAGGACAATCTGTACTTCCTTAAGAACTCTTTTGAAGGAGTGATATCAACATGAGGCAGTCCTCTCCTCTTCTGATGGTCCTCTCTCCTATTTACCTTCCTATAAGTACCAAACAAAGTAATCAGGTATATCCATCATAAGGGGTTCCCACCCCATAAGATATAACTTAAAGCAGTTATATCTTATGAAGGAAATTATTTCTCGTGATAGTCTTTTTTAAAAAATATTTTTAGTAGAGACAGGGTTTCACCAAGTTGGCCAGGCTGCTCTTGAACTCCTGACCTCAGGTGATCTGCCCACCTTGGCCTCCCAAAGTGCTGGGATTACAGGCATGAGCCACCACACCTGGTCTTTAGTGATACTCTTTGTTTTTATTTTTAAAATATTTTTATAGACACAGGGTCTCACTATTTTGCCCAGGCTGCTCTTGAACTTCAGGCCTTCCTGCCTTGGCCTCCCAAAACACTGGGATTGCAGGTATGAGCCACCTTGCCTAGCCTTTTTATTTTTATTTTTGCGATACTCTTTTTTAATTAACCTGAATGAGGTATTGTTTATATACACCAGACTAACCTCATTTAAATGGTACCGTTCGATAAATTTTAACAAATGAATACACCAGTGTAACTATTACCACAATCATGATACAGAACATTTCCAACACAGCAAAAAGTATTCTCAAGCCCTTCCTCCCCCCAACTACTTCTGGTCCTAGGTGACTACTTGTTTGCATTCTGCCACTGTAGAGTAATTCTACTTTTTACGTAATTTTGTTTTTTATTTTTGAGACAGGGTCTTAATCTGTCACCCAGACTGGAGTGCCATGGCATGAACACAGCTCACGGCAGCTTCAATCTCCTGGGCTCAAGGGATCCTCCTGCTTCAGCCCCTCGAGAAACTGGAACTACAGGCATGTGCCACAGGGCCCAGCTAATTCTTTAACTTTTTGTTGAGATGGGGTCTTGCCGTGTTGCCCAGGTTTGTCTCAAACTCCTGGCCTCAGGCAATCCTTCTGCCTCAGCCTCCCAAAGTGCTGGGATTACAGGTGGGAGCCACTGCACCTAGGCCCACGTTTTCAAGAATTTGATATAAGTGGTATCATCCAGTATATACTCTCTTGTTTGTGGTTTCAGCTCAGCATATTTTAGAGATTCATTTATAATATTCTGTGCAGTAGTTATTTCTTCTTTTCTAGTGGAGTAGTGATCCCTTGTATGGATTTGTTACAATTTGTTTATTTTTTGTCCTATTCATCGATAATTGGTTTGTTTCCAGTTTTTGGCTACTATGAATAAAGATTCTATGAACATTTGGTTAAAAGACCTTGTGTGGAAGTATGCTTTCATGTTTCTTGGGTAAATAATACCTAAGAGTAAAACAGCTAGGTCATACGGTCATATATCTAACTTTATGATAAATTGCCAAACTGTTTTCCAAAGTGGTTGTACTATTTCCATTTCCACCAGCAATATATGAGAGTTCCAGTTGTTTCATTTCTTCTCCAATGCTTGGTAATCCTAATTTTCTTTTTTTTTTTTTTTTTTTTTTGAGACGGAGTCTCGCTCTGTCGCCCAGGCTGGAGTGCAGTGGCGCAATCTCGGCTCACTGCAAGCTCCGCCTCCCTGGTTCACGCCATTCTCCTGCCTCAGCCTCTCCGAGTAGCTGGGACTACAGGCGCCCGCCACCACGCCCGGCTAATTTTTTGTATTTTTAGTAGAGACGGGGTTTCACCGTGGTCTTGATCTCCTGACCTCGTGATCCGCCCGCCTCGGCCTCCCAAAGTGCTGGGATCACAAGCGTGAGCCACCGCGCCCGGCGCCTAATTTTCAATTATTGTATTTAAATTTGCATTTTCCTAATAACTAATCATGTTGAGTATCTTTTCCTGTCCTTAAGGGGCATGTGTGTATTTGAACAGACGTATCTGTTCAAACCTTTTGTCTACTTCAAATTGTTTTTTTCCTCTTATTACTGGGGTGTGTATATTCTGTCTTTTATACTATCTGTTGTCAGATATTGGTGTTGTGAATATTTTCTCCCAGATTATGGCTTGCTATGGCAGTCAACCTCCAAGATGGACCCCATTGCTTCTGGACTCCTGGTATGCATACACTGTTATACAGTACTTTCCCCTATTGACTGACCTGTGTGACTGAGAGAAAATTGTAGAAGTGATAGTACATGTCTTCTGAGACAACATCATAAAAGATATTGCAGCTCCCACCTTGCCCCCTTGGGTTACTCTTGCTCTAGAGAAGGACAGTCCTTTAGCAAGGATCTTGCCTTGCTGTCTTGCCTCAGACAGGAACTGAGGCCTGTTGATAAATGGACAGCAGCAATTTGCTAGCCATATGTGGCACCTTGGAAATGGATCTTCCAATCCCTCTCAAGTCTTCAGATGACTGCAGGCTCATGTAACACTCTATGCCAGAAGTAGCCAGCCAAGAAATACATATATTCCAGATCTGCAAAAACTGTGACAAATAATAAATCTGTATTATTGTTTTCAGCCACTAGGTTTTAGAGAAATTTTTATACAACAAATATACTTGCATTTTCATTTTCTTAACAATGTGTTTTGAAAAGTCTATGTTTTTATTTTGATGAAGTTCACATCATTTTGTGACATATTTAAGAAATTTTACTTACTTTAAGACAGTGAAGATTTGTTAATACTTTTTTTCTTAAAGTTTATACCTTTAGCTTTTACATTTGGGTCTATAATCTATTTCGAAATAATTTTTGCATATGGTGAGAGGAAAGAGTCAATGCTCTTTTTTTTTCTAAATGGATATATGGTTGTTTCAATAGCATTTGTTGAAAAGACAATCCTTTCCCCATTGAATTACTTTGGAACTTTTGTGAAAACTCTATGTCTATTTCTGCACTCTCTATTCCTTCCATTGAACCATATGTCTATCCTTACACAAATATCACACTGTCTTGATTACTATAACTTTAGAAAGTCTTAAAATTGGGAAGTGTAAATTTTCCAAATTTGTTCTTTTTCAAAATGGTTTTGACTCTTCCAGGTTCTTTGCATATTTTATGCTTTTTGATGCTGCAAGAGATCTTCAACAAGTTCATAGAAATGTGCATATTTTGAAAAAAACTATGCATGGATTTTAAATTTTTTTGCCCCCAGATGAACTCATACTAACTTGTTATAACATGTATGAGCAGGATGTAGTTTGAGTCACTAAGAAGGATAAGACATCAGTTTGAAAAAAAGCCCCTATCAGAGTAGCATGAATTCTGCTAGAGTTGAGGCAAGAACAAACATCAAACTTATGGGGAAGCTTGGGTAGAACAATGGTAAAATCTCTGATGCTTTATGAAAAATTTATGGGGACAATGCACCAAAGCAATCAACAGTTTACAAATGGATAACTCATTTTAAGAAGGGAGCAGATTATGTAAAAGATGAAGCCTGCAATGACAGACCTTCACATCAGTTTGCAAGGAAAAAATTCACCTTGTTCATACTCTCATTCAAGAGGCCTGACAATTAGCAGGAGAAACAATAGCCACCACAGAAAACTCAAATCTCATAGCTTACACAATCTGACTGAAAAACTCAAGTGGAGCAAACTTTTCACTCAACAGGTGCCAAAACCATTGTACCCAGATCAACTGCAAACAAGAGCAGAGCTTTTAATGGAAATTTTAAATGAGTAAGATAAAAATCCTGAAGCATTTCTTTCAAGAATTGTAACAGGAGATGAAACATGACTTTACCAATATAATCCTGAAGACAAAGTACAATCAGAGCAATGGCTACCAAGAGGTGGAAGTGGTCCAGTCAAAGCAAAAGCAGACCTGCCAAGAGCAAAGTTCGTGGGAATAGTTTTTTGGGATGCTTATTTTCCTTGTTGACTTTCTGAAGAGCCAAAGAACAATAATATCTGCTTGTTACAAGAGTGTTTTGAGAAAGTTTGCTAAAGCTTTAGCAGAAAAATTTCTGGAAAAGCTTCAACAGACAGTCTTTTTCTACCCCAACAATGCTCCCGCTCATTCTTCTCATCAAACAAGGGCAATTTTACAAGATGCTCAATGAGAAATCATTAGGCATCCACCTTAAAGTCCTAATTTGGCTCTTTCTAACTTATTTTTGTTTCCTAATCTTAAAAAATCTGCAAAAGGCTCCCATTTTTCTTCAGTTAATCATGTAAAAAAGATATGGTTAAATTTCCAGGACTCAGTTTTTTTAGGGATGGATTAAATGACTGGTGCCATCACTTACAACCATGGTTGACCTCGATGGAGCTTATGTTGAGAAATAAAGTTTATATTCTTTATCTTTTAATTCAGTTTTTCCATGAACATTTTGAAGTGCCCTCATATTATAAATGATATTTCATTGTTAGTGGTTCATTAATAGGGTATTTAAATACAACTCTTTTTAAATATTAGTCCTGTACACTGAGATCGTGTTTAGAAACCTATTAGTTCTAGTAGTATTTTATATATTTCTTTTGATTTTCTATGTATACAATCATGTTTCTCCAAATTAAGAGTTTTATTTTTTCCTTCCATTCTGTATGCTTTTAGTTCCTTTTCTTGCCCTATTGCATGGACTAGAACATCCTGTACAATGTTGAGCAGAAGTGGTGAGAAATACATCCTTACCTTGTTCCTGATTTTCAGGCAAAGCATTCAGTGTTTTACTATCAAGTATACTATCTGTAGGCTTTTTGTATATGTAATTTATGAGGTTGAGGAAGTTCCCTTCTTTTCTTAGTTTGCTCGGAGCTTTTTATATTTTTGAGATAGGGTCTGAGTCACCTAGCCTGGAGTGCTGTGTCACGATCATGGCTCACTGCAGCCTCAACCTCCTGGGCTCATGTGATCCTTCCACCTCAGCCTTCTGAGTACCTGGGACTACAGATGCATACCACCACACTCGGCTCATTTTTTGTAGAGACAGGGTTTCACTATGTTGCCCTGGCTGGTCTCGAACTCCTGGACTCAAGTGATCCTCTCACCACAGCCTCCCAAAGTGCTGGGATCACAGACATGAGCCACTGTGCTTGGCCTGTCAAAAGCTTTTTAATCATGAATAAATGTTACATTTGTATCAATGCTTGGTGGTGGTGGGGGGCATCTTTTGAGATGATCTTTTCGTTTTTGTGTTTAGACTATTAATATGATTGATTAAATGTTTTGATTTTCAAATGTCAAACTAACCTTATATTTCTGGGATAAACCACACTTGGTCATGATGCATTCTCCCTTTTATATATTGCTGGGTTTTTATTTGCTAATGTTTTAACGGATGTTAATCAATCCAAATTCATTAGGGATATTGATCTGTAGTTTTCTTCTAATATCTTTGTCTATATTATCATGGTGAGACTGACCTGATAAAATGAGCTTGGAAGTGTATGCTCCTTATCTATTACCTACACTAGAGTTTTCTTTTTGAGAAAGTTTAAAGTGTGAATTTAATTTCTTTTATAAATTAAAGACAGTTCACGTTTTCTATTTTTTTATGGCAGTTTGGGTAATTTTGTCTTTTAAGATATTTGTCCATTTCATGTAAGTTTTCAGGTTTATTGATCCAGAATTGCTAATCATATTTCTTTGTTATTCCTTAATATTTATAGGATTGTAGTGATGTCCCATCTTTTACTCCTAATATTTGTAATTTGTATATTCTGTGCCTTTTAGATGATCAATTTGGTTAAACGTATTTCAATTCAATCTTTTCGAAGAAGAGCTTTGATTTCATTAATGTTATTGTCTGCCTATTTTCTCTTTCATTTATTTTAGCTTTCATTTTTATTATTGCTACATTTCTACTTACTTTGGGTGTATTTGCTCTTGTTTTGCAAATAAACTCAGCTACTGGGGAAGCTGAGGTGCAAGGATTGCTTGAGCCCAGGAGGTTGAACCTGCAGTGAGCCGTGATCACACCAGCACATTGTGCCTAGGTGACGAGCAAGACCCTGTCCCAAAAAGGTAAAAAAAAAAAAAAGAAAGAAAAGAAATTTAATTGCCATTGTAACAGTTCTAAGAGGTGGGAATTTTAGTTGCTGATTATGCTATGAGAGCTCTATCTTCCTGGGTGGGATTGGTGCTCTTATAAAATGGTGAATTCACGCCCCTTTTGCTCTCTCTTTACCCTTCCATATTCTGCCATGATATGACACAGCAAGAAGGCCCTTCCAAGATGCTAGCACCTTGATCTTAGACTTCCCAGCTTCCAGATTCACAAACGAATAAATTTCTGTTGATTGTAAATTACTCAGTCTCAAGTATTCTGTTATAGCAGCAGAAAATGGACCAAGACATGCACCATTTTGCTGTTGTTTCTTTCAAAATATTTGTCTATATCATTGGTTTTGAACTGTTTGGATTATTGTATGTCTTTGTGTGATTTGCTATGTATTTACATACACAGGGCCACCCCTTGAGATTTAAATAAAACTGGCTCCAACCCCTTAGCCAACAGCCCATTGGAAGTCTAGTCTCTCTCCCTCCTACAGCCTCTCTGAATTCCCAAAAACATATGTTCACATGGTCTCTTCTGGCTGTGTGAATAAGCTCCTAATTAACTTTTGCTTTCACACATACACATCCCACATGGCTGGTCTCTTCTCTGTTCTACACTAGACACAAATCTCAAGACTCTTTTTAATTTCTTCTCACCACCCTATCCCCCCAAAAAGAAAACTTCACTTATAAAAGTTGTTCTTTGTTTGTAGCATCCTCCCCACTGACATGGGAGAAAAAAGGGATTTGCATACAGCAATGCAACCAATTTAAAATTGGTCTTTAGGAGCTCCCTGCTTTCAGAAGCCCTTCAGCCAACCCATGGCCAGGAATTTCTCACCAGCTGCTTCTCTCCACACACATGGTGCTGCTTCTTCTCTTCACTCTCTTTTCATATAAATTATTTTTTATTTCTTAAGCAGAGTGGTTTGCTTGTCTCTTTGTTTCATTGTGTTCTTCCAAACTATGCCCCTAGGATCTTGCCTCTTACTTTCATGCAATATATTAAGATATCTTTCTCAAAAAATGATTTATTTCCCAAGAGAAATTCTCACAGAAAATGTCAAAATCACTTTTCTTCATCTCACGAAACAAGGATCTATTTCTAGGTCATCTATTCTGTTCCTTTTCTTTTTCTTCTTCTTTTTTTTTTTTTTGTTGCTGTTGTTGTTATTGTTTGGTTGGTTTTTGAGATAGGGTCTTGGTCTGTTGACCAGGCTGGAGTGCAGTGGTGAAAGCATAGTTCACTGCAGCCTTGACTTCCTGGGCTCAAGCAAAACTCCTGCCTCAGCCTCCCATGTAACTGGGATCACAGGCACGTGCCACCACATCCAGCTAATTTCTTTTTTAGTTTTGTGGAGACAGGGTCTCTCTTTGTTATGTGGGCTGGTCTCAAACTTCTGGCCTCAAGTAATCCTCCTGCCTTGGCCTCACAAAGTGCTGGGATTATAGGCATGAGCCACCACACCCAGCCCTTTTTTGTTCTTTTTTACCTGTTAGTATCACACTATTAATTACTGTAACTATATTATATAATTTAATACCTATAAGCAAGGTTTATATACCAAATGTTTAACAGCTAGTAAAGCACAACCATAAACCAATCAGAGCAAATGAACTGACCAATCACAACAGGGCACTGGGCACATACCACAGTGTATGAGCATAAGTGTGTGTACAGGGTCTCATTACCCTCTCTTTTCAAAATTTTCTTGCTTATTCTCGCGTGATTATTATTATTGGTTATATTAGTTATTTTGTCTATTTTTTTAAAAAAATCTCATCAAGATGGTGTTTGGGATTGCACTGAACCTAATTTGGGAAGAACTGATATTTTACAATACTTGATTCTCTCCATTCTATTTTCCTCTCCCTTCCTTCCTCGTGATCCTGAATAAAGCAGCTAATGTGTTTGGTGGGGTTTCAGGACACTGAGTGGGCCACATTCATGAGCAGAAATAGTGACAATGTGTTCAAAGGTCAGGGTACACAGTTTCCTTTGAGCAGGTGTACTTTTTTCTCTGTTCTTTTTTCTCTCTCTCTCCATTTTTCTACTCCTCATAGCTCTCTTTACTTTTTCCTTTAATACAACATTAGTGATAGTCCAAGCTGTGGGAAACCAAAAATATTTGGGGATTAGTATCACCATGAAGGCCCCTAATAATAAAGTGTTACTTTGCTCATCTTTGTTATTGTCATTGTCACCTATTTATATTCCTCAGGGACCTTTCAGGAAGAAGAAGTGTCTGGACCACAGCTAGATTTAAGTATGCCTGTGTCCTGTAATACCATCTTAATTATTCCACTGTCACTTCTTTTTGTTTTTAGAGACAGGGCTGGAGTGCAGTGGTGCAGTGGCATGATCATAGCTCATCGCAGCCCTCAGCCTCCTGGGCTCTCAAGGATTCCTCCCACCTCAGCCACCTGAGTAGCTGGTACCACAGTCATGCACCAGTATGCCTAGCTAATTTTTTGATTTCTTTGTAGAGGTGAGGTCTCATTATGTTGCTCAGGCTTGTCTTGAACTCCTGGACTCAAGTGATCCTCCTGACTTAGTCTGCCAAAATGCTGGGATTACAGATGTGAGCCAACATGCCTGGCTTCACTATCACTTCTAACAGTCTCTTCATTAGAGAACATAGTATTCTTGGCATTTATTTACATCCACTTGTATTTCCCCCAGCAAAATGTTATATTTTTCTTTGTATAGATCCACCAGATTAAAAATTTGGCTAGAAAAACTATATTAACTAATATTAAATCTATACTAGCACATCAATTGCTTTTTTCCAGCCCCTTTCAGGATGATGTGTAATTTTTCCCTTTTTATTCATTGACAGGTTGTATTATATTAATAGGTTTCCTCATAACGGTTTATCCTTGCATTCCTAGATTAGTCTTTTCTTGTTTGTAGTGGTTTTTATATTAAACAGTCTATGGAAAGCACTTGACAGTTAGGTCATCCTCATCTGAGAGACCTCCAAGTACCTGTAGTCCTCCGTCTCTGGGATGCATTTTTGCCCAATAACACCAACGCTGACAACAGCTGAGCAGAGCAGTGATGAGTTCTTGACCCAAAGATGTTCATTTATAAAACCAGCCTGTTGCCTAAGACAGGGCCTGAGAGAAGGGCTTGCCAACCCTCTCCTGGAAGATGACAGTCTGGCAGTATCAGATACTCAGAATGAGATACGGAAAACAGACTGGCATGGAAACAAAGAGAGAGAAGCAATAATCAGAAGCCATGGAGTAAGAGTAAAAACAGTTAGATTGAAGTAGTGGTAAAACAGAAACAGACACTGTAGAAACAGAGATACATTTAGCCACAAATATGGAAGAGTAGCAAAAATAGCAAAAGGTACTTGCTGTGAGGGATCATAGGACAAATGGGATTCCCATGTTGATTACTATAGTTGTGAAGCTCTGGAGCATCAATGCATCCTGAATGTCATTCCAGTCTTTCAGGAGACCTGGCCATATGACTGTGGAAAGACTATTTTTGCATATATCCCCTGCATCAGCTGAAATTACTTACATATGGCTTTTTTTCTGCCTGAAAAATACCAACCAGTAGAATTATTCTCCTAAAATGCTGCTAGATTCAATTTTTCCAGTAAGTTTTTAAAAGATTTGTTTGGAGGATTTGGCTACAGCCTTCTTGTGTGTGTGCATTCACATATACACACTATCTTTGTAGGCTGAATTTTGCTATGTTACCTCCTGTTTCCTTCTCTAGTGAATCCTCTGTATTATCTATCTTATCAGTTCACTTTGAAGGGTCCAACAAAATTAGTTGCAATTTATAATTTCTATTATTGCATAGCTTATCTTCACTCTTATACTTGATGAGCGTACCTCAGATGCTGAATCCATATTTTTAAAAAATCTATAGTTTTGTAAAACTGGGTGCCAAATTCCAAATAAAAATTCAAAACTTCTAAACACCGTGTTACATTTTTTTTTGACTACTCTACTTTCTGAAGTATCTGGAATTTATAACATGGAAATGTTATGCTATTTCTCGTGAACAAGCTTTTAAGGTTTAGTATCATAGTAGGTTTAGGAATCCAGGTGTCTCACAGATTGGTTGTGTTAATGACCCCACTTATGTCCTCCATGAAATCACAGTGTTTGTCTTATAAGTTTAAAGTGCTTGTCCCCCACCAAACAGTCCCCACTGTGGCCTTGGGCATGTGATTTGCTTTGGTCAATAGGATGTTACCAGGCCAGGCGCAACAGAGCAGAACTCTGTCTCAAAAAAAAAAAAAAAAAAAGAATATCTGCCATATATAAATGTTGTCTGTGACTGGGCACCTCAAAAAGCAGTGAGTTCACCTCATTGATTAATTACTATTTGAGCATCTCTGTGTTATCTGTGTCTATTGCCACAATAATGCTTGATAACAAACCATCCCAAACTCAGTTCCTTAAAATAATAAAGTTACTTAGTTCACTAGATTTTAAATGGGGTTAGCTGGAAAGTTTTCTGACCTAAGCTGGATGTCCTCACATATCTGGGGTTGATTGATCTAGGATGGCCCTGGCTGGGATGTCAGGGGTAACTCTGCTCTCTTCCACATGCCTCTTGCATCCTTTCTGCAGGCTAGCCCAGAAGATGTTCTCATAGCATAGCAGAGGAGAATAGTGGGCAGGCCCAGTCATACAAGAGTGCAATGAAAAAGCACATGCCCTTTTCAAGCCTCTGCTAACATCTTTTTTTTTTTTTTTTTTTTTTTTGACAGAATGTCACTCTGTTGCCCAGGCTGGAGTGCAATGGTAAGATCTTTGCTCACTACAACCTCCGTTTTCCGGGTTCAAGTGATTCTCCTACAGGCACCCGCCATTACGGCTGGCTAATTTTTGTATTTTTAATAGAGACGGGGTTTCACCATGTTGGCCAGGCTGGTCTCAAACTCCTGACCTCAGTTGATCCGCCAGCCTCGACCTCCCAAAGTGCTGGAATTACAGGTATGAGCCACTGCACCTGGCCTATTCTCATGTATTTACATCTCCTTTTGTTTTTTTTTCATCTCAGGAAAACTTGTTTTACTATTCCAGGAGCAATAGTGGTACCAGAGAATGTTTCCTTCTAACACTGGGCTTGCCAAGAAAGAGGACTGACTTTCTCATATAAAATTATTTAAGCATTTAAAGTAGTAAAAATGTAAATAGGTTTTAAATGATCAGAACTGTAAAGACAGTGATGTTCTCTGCCTCAAATTTTCATGTGGATTTGAGCTATGAGTAAGAAGAAAAAATAATGGGCTGAGTGTGGTGGCTTACACCTGTAATTCCAGCACTTTGGGTGGCAGAGGTGGGAGGGGCTTGAGCCCCAGGAGTTCAAGACTAGTCTGGGCAACATAGAGAGGCCCCATCTCTACAAAAAATTAGCCAGGTGTGGTGGCCCATATCTGTGGTCCCAGCTACTCAGGAGGCTGAGGCAGGAGGATTGCTTGAACCCAGGTCAAGGCTGCAGTAAGCAGTGAGCCATGATTATTGTGCCATTGTACTCCAGCCTGGGCAAGACCCTGAAAAAAAAAAAGAAAGAAAGAGAGAAAGAAAGAGAGAAAGAGAAAGGGAAAGGAAAGGAAAGGAAAAGAAAGGAAGAAAGGAAGAAGAGAAGGGGAGAGGAGAGGAGAGGAGAGGAGAGGAGAGGAGAGGAGAAGACATATTCGGGCTTGTGAATGCTTTCAGTGATGAACTTTCTTGATGACTCAGATTGTAGAATACCTTTTAAAGAAATTTTAGAAATATAGGATATCAAGTGAAGCCCTTGCTCTTATTATATTAGGCAGATATAAGTTTCTAAAGAGAAAACCTAGAGACTTCAGTTCAACTTCATATACATTTATTGATCCCATGTTATGTAACAGACATTATACATGCAAAATCAATGAAAATTAGCCCCTGCCCTCAAGGAGCTTAGAGTTCAGGAAAGAGGCAGGCAAACAAATCATGATTTCAATATACCATGGTAAACTCAGAATGGGGTATGTACACGAAGCTTATGGTAGCTGAAGGGATGTGGAGGGGCTGGTGGGAGACTATGTCTATGACTCACAAATTTGAAAGACGAGTGATTAATTTTATTTATTTATTTATTTCTTTATTCATTTATTTATTTATTTATTTTTGAGACAGAGTCTCACTCTGTCACCCAGGCTGGAGTGCAGTGGCACAATCTCTGATCAACCTCCGCCTCTTGGGTTTAAGTGACTCTTGTGCCTCAGCTTCCCAATTAGCTGGGACTACAGGCATCCACAACTGTGCTCCGCTAATTTTTGTAATTTTGGTAGAGACAAGGTTTTGCCATGTTGGCCAGGCTGTCCTTGAACTCCTGACCTCAAGTGATCTGTCCCTCTCAGCCTCCCAAAGTGCTGGGATTACAGGCATGAACCACCAAACCTGGCTGAAAGATGAGTGATTTAGACAAGTAAAAGAGGGGTTTAGGTGGGAAAAGTTTCCAGCAAGGAGTAATAGCATGAACAGTCACAGACTACACAGGAAACCATAGAACCTAATGTGTCACTAGTAAGTATACTTGCCCAAATATTATCAAAGATCTAATAGGTATGTTTTGATCAGATATGCATTATTTTTTATAATAGAGTTTTGCTTTATTTTACTTGTTAGGAAAATAATCTACGAACCTTCTATTAGCTTCTGAATTCCTGTAAGCTCCATGTGAAAGGAGATCAAATTTGTCTTATTCTCTCCTGCATTTTAGCACCCAGTACAATGTCTGGCACTTTGTAGGGATTCAACATCTAGTTGTTAAACAAATTACTAAATTATTGAGCTTGTTAGTCTTTGCCAAAGTCCAATATAAATTTAGCCTTTAAATTATTCTTTAAATTTACTTTTGAAGACTCATGTTCTTGAACAACTTGCCTTTCTCAAACTGTCTTCAATATAGGATAGCTTGATATTCCCTTTTATAATTCTTACTATTTGGGGATTTTTTTTTTAAAATGCAAGTTTTGGTGTTGTTTTTCTCCCTATACATCTATCTATTCACTATTTATTCAGCAGATGCTTATTAAATACTTGATTATGTGCTGGCATTGTGCTACACACCAGGAGTAGAATACTGACAAGTTAGACCTGGACTAGGCTCCACTAGAGCTTATAACCCAAGGAAAAAAAACAGGCAGATATTCAACAAGTAATTTACAAGCACACTGTTGTTGCAAAACAGAAGTGAATAGTTCTATGAGAGTCTGTAGTAATTTCTTTTAGCTTTTATTCAGTATGAATTATTATCCGATCATTATATAACATGTTTACTTTATCAAGTTCTTAGCTTACATTCTCCACTTTCTGCTTTAGTATACAACATTTATAGCTAATGTGCAGCATAAAGTAAGTATACTATAAATATTACTTGAATGAAAGAATAATTACTTTCTCATACAATTTGCATTTTATCCTGTATTATTTTGATCCTGTTGAGTACAAACACCTGCACTCTTTGTGGTAAGACAAATATAAGAATTATTTTCTTATTGATGTATCTGTCAACTGGATGAAATAATGGGAATAATGTAGGTGATGTGTGTTGCTTAAAATTAGGTGTACAGCACTTCATTAGAGCCTTGATTATAGTCTATTGGCTTAATTTCTGTGTAAAGTGAGGTTATTAACCACGTCTATTTGGTTATATGATTTTAATCAATAGGTATTCATTAAAAATCCTTGTAAGTTTTGTAGCATATGCTGAGGGGCATTCAAAGAAGAATAAAACAAGGCTTCTGCCCTACAGAAATTCAATCTAAATGCCTGTGAGAAAAGAAGAGAAATACTTTTTGCCTATTAGGGAGGAAAGTAATCCCTGTAAGAAAAGGCATTCTACAAGAAGTGATGGTTAATCTATAATAGTTCTTGAAGGATGAATAAGACTTTGCCAAGTAGATGGTAAAGGGAAAGGCATGCTAGAGAGAAGACTTCAGTTCTTCATGCTAGGGAGCACGTGCAAGTGCAAGGAAGCCTGACTCCCCTTTCTAGCCTCTTATCAACTATTTTTTGTTTTTATACTTTAAGTTCTGGGATACGTGTACAGAATGTGCAGGTTTGTTACATAGGTATACACGTGCCATGGTGGTTTGCTGCACTCATCAACCTGTCATCTACAATGCTATCCTTCCCCTAGCCTCCCACCCCCCAACAGGCCCCAGTGTATGATGTTCCCCTCCCTGTGTCCATGTGTTCTCATTGTTCACCTCTCACTTATGAGTGAGAACATGTGGTGTTTGGTTTTCTGTTCCTGTGTTAGTTTGCTGAGCAGAAATACCATCTGACCCAGCAATCCCATTACTGAGTATATACCCAAAGGATTATAAATCATTTTACTATAAAGACACATGCACACGTATGTTTATTGCATCACTGTTCACAATAGCAAAGACTTGGAACCAATCCAAATGCCCATCAATGATAGACTGGATAAAGAAAATGTGGCACATATACACCATGGAATACTATGCAGCCATAAAAAAGGATGAGTCCATGTTTTTTGCAGGGACATGGATGAAGCTGGAAACCATCAACTATTTTTTATTTACATTCTTGTTCACTATCGCTTCACAAGTTCTTGCTTTGTTATGCTAATTCTATTAGATCAAGATTTACAAAATGTCTATCTTTAGCATGTTTTCAATTTAATTTCCTTTGGAAAGTGGACAAATTAGAACTACATTCTGTCCCAACAATGAGCAATTCCAACATTCATATAAGTTAGAGGTGGCTGGGTGTGGTGGTTCACACCTGTAATCTCAGCACTTTAGGGGGCCAAGGCGGATGGATTGCTTGAGTCCAGGAATTCAAGACCAGCCTGGGCAAAATGGCAAAACCCGTCTACCAAAAAAAAAAAAAATTAGCCAGGCATGGTGGCCCGTGCCTGTGGTCCCAGCTACTTGGGAGACTGAGGCAGGAGGATTGCTTGAGCCCAGGAGGTCGAGGCTTCAGTGAACCATGATTGCTCCATTGCGCTCCAGCCTGAGTGACAGAGCAAGACTGTCTCAAATAAAAAAAAAAAAAAGAAAAATTAGAGGCAGCAGAATCTTTATGGTAACTACCACCTATCAAGCAGTTGGCCTGAAAAGAGTGGCCTCCTTGGTAGTTGTGGGTGGTGGCTAGACTTTACAGCTTCACTGGACCTGAATGCTGATCATTTCCTTCCTGTTTACCATCGAAGAAAATGTTCCCCCAATCACACGCGTGGCTATTGTGTTTGTAGCACAGGATTATAAATTCTCCAGACCCAATGGCTAGTCACAGGTAAGTGGAAAAATAACCCAGGGAAAAACAACCCAAAGCTCACTTGAGCCAATTAGATTCTCTTTCACAGGAATTTGAACTAAAAGCCATAGAGTTTGACTTAGTAATCAGTGGTGGGCTGGAGCTCTAACATCTGGTCAAGTCTGAACCAAATCACTTCCCAGCAGGGCAGGCGCTTATGTAAAGCTGAAGTTTACCCAGGAACTGAAATGAGGAGCCTGGTAGAAGAAGCCTGGCTACATGAAGCAGAATGAAATTCAAGTACAGAGAGATGCAGAAAAGAAATCATGTTTCCCGAAAGAAAAAAGCAGAGAAAGTAGCTTGTCTGAAGATTTTTTTCAACATTTATGAGGCCTAGTGGCAGCATTTACAGTTGGATTATGTGAGATTTCCATGTATCCCTCAAATAAATTCCCATTTCATTTTGTCTATTGGAATGTCTTTCTCAGCACCCCAGGCAAATGGTTTTGGAATGAGAAGCTGCTTGGTTATTTCAGGGAACCCTATACTCTTTGGTAGAGTGTGACCACACCCTTGACCTAACAGGTCTTAACTAGGTATTCCCATGGCTGCCTGTGCTTCCTCTACTTATGCCCACATGAATACCTCTCAGACTGTTGACATTTTTTGTAATGCACTGAGTTTTTCTCTGGCAATTAGCAGGCCCAGTGTTTAGATCTCTTATTCAGGATGCCCTACCACCAAGTGTTCAAATAATAACATCTTAACTTCAGTTGGCAAAATATTCTGCATAGTACAGATTTAGAAGGCATTGCTGGAACATTTGTAAGAATAGACATGTTGGCCAAAATCATTGTGCTGATGCAAGGAAAGCAAAAAACCAGGTTTATCATGGATGTCATCATTGTGGGGCATGTCAGCAGCATGTTCCATCCAACTCACAACAGCTAGGCAAGGTTAGGCCCTGTGTAGGATTAGCCAAGCTTGACTTGCAACAGAAAGCAAGCAGGATAGCTGGGGATGGCAGTAGAGAAAGAAGAGGAGGCTCAAAGTTAAATGAAATCTGATATCAACAACATTAAGGCAATCAAGAAAAATAATCTAGCAGACCATAAATCAGTGCATGCTTGGAGGGAGCCATTATTTCAATCACGGAGTGTCTGCTGAAAGAGGCCTATAGTTTCATAGCAGCTCGGAGCTACTGGACAACATTCCTGCTTCTGGCTCCTAAAGAGCCTCTTGTAGCCAAGGAGGTCTAAGACCAGTTAGAAGACTTCAGAGCTATTGTCCAATAAGGATGAATGCATTGTCTTCTAATTCCTATAGGGGGTCTGATGGGTCAGACCTCAGTGGAGCCAGTCTGGTACCTTGAAGAGGATTTCATTTTACTGAATGTCAGGGTCAGTCTCTGTTACATTACTCTGGTTTAATTTCTTCATGACACTTATCATCATCTGAAAATTGTATTTATTTGCTTATTGTCTGTCTCCTGCCCCTTCCAGTAAAATGTAAATACATTCCTTTAGAGCAGAGACTTTAATCTGGTTTTTCTCCCCCAGTGCTGTGTTCTCAGCATCTCGAACAATGTCTGGCTTTTCGTATGTTCTCAGTAAATATTTATTGAATAAATAAACAAAAGTCCATGAACTTGGTGATACAGTCATGTACTTTGAACAGTATAAGAGTCCTGGAGATCCAGACAGTCTTTGATTAGGATGCCTACATTTTTAAACATATCTGGAAAACAACTGTCCCTGACTTCCCACCCTGTCTCCCCCCAGATTCTGCCCTCAACTCTGATAGTGCAAATTTTCCAAGAATGAAGAATAACTGTTCTTTTGGTAAGAAGAATATGCTTGCTTCTGTTGAACAAGCCTCAGCCACAAACACTTTCTCTCTCCAGCCGTCTGCAGAGATGACTCTTCAACTTCCTCACTCCACCCCCACCCCCATTTTGTCTCTTTCTTCTTGATAAACAAACTCCTCAGTTCTCACAGATAATAAAACATGTCTGCATCAGGGAAGTGTAAGTGGGCATATTTTCGGGAAACAGCTGAGATTTCTCATGTACTTTGCTTTTTTGAAAAGCAGCCACTTGGCTCAATATGTATACAGCACTTGTTTACTAATTAACAAACAGCCTCCCGCTGAGTCAGTCTTCCTTCCTCTCCCAATTTCCTTTTCCATTCTTAGAAAACTGTTTGAGTGAATAAAAACTTGGTCCAGGCCAGGCGTGGTGGCTCAAGCCTCTAATCCCAACATTGTGGGAGGCCGAGGTGGCAGGATCACTTGAGCCCAGGAGTTCCAGACCAGCCAGGGCAGCATGATGTAACCCTGTCTCTACAAAAAATTAGCCAGGCAAGGTGGTCTGTAGTCCCAGCTATCCCGCCCTGGAGGCTGAGGTGGGAGGAACACTCTAGCCCGGAGGTCCAAATTGCAGTGAGTCGTGATTGCACTACTGCACTCCAGCCTGGGCGACAGACAAAAACTTGGCCCAATGTTTCTGAACACGTTATGTGACTACATTTATTAGCATAGACACCACCATCCTTTAAATACATGTCTCTTTAGGTTGCATAATCAAAGTGAAAATAATATTCTATTAACAAAAGTAACTTTTGAAGACACTAAGAGGATGTGTACTTTATACGATGACTATGCACACAATCTCTTTCTTTGAAAGCAAGAAGAGTAAATTTTATTGTTGCAGGATAAAATAATCAGCTTTAAAATCCAGTAATAATATTTGCATTAATGGTTAGTAATCATCAATAAATAAACAGATATTTATTGACCACCTGTTATAGACAGTGTCCTGTAATTGTTAATCTGTATGATACAAAGAAACATAAATGTGTCCCCAGATTTATTAGATCTATTTGATAGGATAGGCTATATGTTTGTTACCAAAAAAAAAAAAGTTAACAACAATGGAGTTTATAGGAATGAATGATGACTTCTATCAAAAGTGGTCACTGAAGATTTCGGAGAGAAGATAGGATTTAGGATAGGCTTTGGAGATTAGGTAACAGGAAATTATAGTAAGAGCTACTTCTTGTAAACTCTGGGAAACTTGTGAAAAGATACAGCAGATGTGAGTTTTATCTATGCCCCAAATTTGGAAAGATTAGAACTTGAATTGGGAAGATATTTTGTAATTTAACAGCCTTTAAAAATTGTTGTATCATGAAAATTACATATTTTCCCTTTGGAGATGTAATTTCTTTCAGTGATGTTTCAGTTACTATTGCTGTGTGATTGCACCAACATTTAGTAGCTTACAACACCATTCCTTATGGCCATGGATTTCTGTGGGTCAGAAACAAGAACAGGGCTCAGGGGAGTGACTTGTCTCTGCTTCCCAATATCTGGAACTTCAACCAAGGAGACTTGAAAGCTGAGGGTGACCTGATCGCTGGAGGCTGGAATCACCTGGAGACAAATTGATGCTGGCTTTTCGCTGGGACTTTAATCCCTCCGGAATCACTGACCAAAGCATTTTCACACAGCTTCTACACGTGGCTTGGGCTTCCTCATATTATGACAGCCTCAGGTAGTTAGGCTTCTTCCACAGAAGCTCACCGGACAACAAAGATAAGCATCCCAGCAACTAAGGCAGAAGCTATACTGCCTTTTCCCTCCTAGCCTCAAAAGTCAAGCTGCATCACTTCTACAGGGTTGTTATAAGAGAATCACAAGTCCTACAACCAGGCCCCTCCTCATAACACTTTACTGCCTTCACCTTAATTCAGGTGAACTTTGTCCTTCATAGTGATGACGTCTTAGGCACTTACTAGTTTTTAATTTACATAAGCTATATTTTACATTCTTAACAAGCTCTCCTGGTGTCTTCCTTTTTCCTTGGTTTCTGTATCATTCGATTTTGGTTTTCTTCATGTTACTCTCTATTGTCTCGTGTTTGGTCTCTTTTATGGTCATACTCCCTTCTTTTTTCAACCACCACTTCTGGGTGGATGTTCCTTAGGGCTTCATTTGTTTTTTGAAGACAGGGTCTCACTCCATCACCCAGGTTGTAGTGCAATGGTGCAATCTCAGCTCACTGCAGCCTCGACTGGCTCAAGTGATCTTCCCGCCTCACCTCAGTCTCCCAAGTAGTTGAGACCACAGGCACACACTATGCCTGGATAATTTTTTTTTATTATTTATAGAGATGAGGTCCCCCTCTGTTGCCCAGGCTGGTCTTGAACTCCTGGGCTCAAGTCATCCTCCTGCCTTGGCCTCCTTGGGGCTCCATTTTAAGTTTTCTTGATCTTATAAACTCTTTAGAGCTTTAATTCTTTCCTTCCTATAACCCCTTTTCTGATAAATTAGTTCCATATATTTATTTCCACAACCACCTTGATTACTGGTAGTCTCCACTTACAAACTGTACGTTGAACCCTGTATGCTCCTGGGTTTCAGATTCATATTTCCAAAAGCCAATTTGATATCTGTATAAGTCCTCCAGGAACCTCTACCTTCTTTCAAAGTTTAAACTCTCAAAGTTTAAAGTTTTTCCTTCTCCAGATAGAACTATATCACTAATGACTATTGTGGCAACCATATTGATGACCACATCAGTTTAATTACTTTGATAAATTATCCTCACCTCTCAAATCCTCTTTGAATTGCAAAACTCATAAAAGGACTACTAAAACTAAAAAACCAGTTTTAAGTTTTAGTGGGCTTTATAATTTTCCATCTCTTTGAAAAACATTAGTTCTATGGTATTGGAAGAAGATATTCAGAACTCCATTATGAAGAATTATTTATGACTCAACTAATTGTAAAACATACCATGATAATGTGGTCTAGGTCCAATTTTCCAGTGTATTGGTGTGTATCATATATAAGCCCTGCCCAATATGAGGTTTCTTTAGTTCAGTGTAAAAATATTTTCTCATTAGAGAGAGGAGATTGTTCCTGAAGCAGTTAGGCAAAAGTCATTACTAGTCTCTTGACAAGATGATTCATTTTTATTTTTATGCATCTATTCATGCATAAAGATGAGATTTAAAAACAATTAATGAATTGCTAACGAAACAGTATTCTGTAGTACTCAACAGTCAGTTTCAGATTTAGCAAATTTAGATTTAACAAGTGGAACAGGCAACTGCTAGTGAAGGTTATCTCCTGTTTGTCAAACATCAACCCATCTCCTATCATTTTCAACATTTGATTTTTTTCCTTTGAGACTGGAAAGTGTTTTAGTCTTCAAAGATCCGATAGATAGAGAGGAAGTTGTTGATGGGAAAATCATAGGCACAGTGGGTTCTGATTATAGTAATATAAATGTGCACAAATTTAGACACATGAAAGAGGATATTTGGGAAAGGTGGTTTTATCAGATGGTGCCTTAAAAGTAATTTAGAAAGTTCATACACAACTCCACCACTAGTTAATTAGACTGGCTTAAAAAAAAAAAAAAAGTAATTTAGCCAAGCGTGGTGGCTCAAGCCTGTAATTCAAGGCCAGAGAACTGCTTGAGAACAGGGGTCTAAGACCAGCCTCAGCAACACAGCAAAACCTTTGTCTCAACAAAAAATAAAAAAATTAGCTGGGCATAGTGGCACGTTGTTGGGAACAGGCCCCCAAATCTGGCCATAAACTGGCCATAAACAAAATCTCTGCAGCACTGTCACATGTTCGTGATGGCCATGACGCCCACGCTAAAGGTTGTGGGTTTACCAGAGTGAGGGCAAGGAACACCTGGCACACCCAGGGTAGAAAACTGCTTAAAGGCGTTCCTAAGCCACAAACAATAGCATGAGTGATCTGTGCCTTAAGGACATGTTCCTGCTGCAGATAACTAGGCAGACCCATCCCTTTAATTCAGCCCATCCCTTTGTTTCCTGTAAGGAATAATTTTAGTTAATATATTATCAATAGAAACAATGTTTATCACTGGCTTGCTGTCAATAAATGCGTGGGTAAATCTCTGTTTGAGGCTCTCAGCTCTGAAGGCTGTGAGATCCCTAATTGCCTACTCCACACGCTGTATTTTTGTGTGTGTGTCTTTAATTTCTCTAGTGCCACTGGGTTAGGGTCTCCATGACCGAGCTGGTCTCAGCAGCATGTGGCCCTGTGGTCCCAGCTACTCAGGAGACTAAGGCAGGAGGATCGCTTCAGCCCAGGAAGTTGAGGTTGCAGCGAGCTGTAATTGCACCACTGCCTTCCAGCTTGGACAACAGAGAAATACCTTGCCTAAAAAAAAAAAAAAAAAAAAAAAAAAAATTGGGGAGGGGTCCCTTCTCCTCAAATTTTTGGAATAGTTTCAGTAGGAATGGTACCAGCTCTTCTTCTTGAATTTAATAGAAATCAGCTGTGAATCCATCTGGTCCTGGGCTTTTTTTGGTCAGCAGGCCCATTCACCACGAATTCAATTTCAGAGCTTGTTTTTGGTCTGTTCAGGGAATCCATTTCTTCCTGGTTCAGCCTTGGGAGGGTGTATGTGTCCAGGTATTTATCCATCTCTTCTAGGTTTTCTAGCTTGTGTGCATACAGGTGTTCGCAGTAGTCTTTGATGGTTATTTGTATTTGGTGGGGTCAGTGGTAACATCCCCTTTGTCATTTCTAATTGTGTTTATTTGCATCTTCTCTCCTTTCTTCTTTATTAGTCTAGCTAGTGGTCTGTATATATTATTAAGTTTTTCAAAAAACCAACTTCTAGATTCATTGATCTTTTGAATGGTTTTTCATGTCTGATCTCCTTCAGTTCAGCCCTGATTTTGGTTATTTCCTGCCTTGTGCTAGGTTTGCAGAAGTAACAGGAAAACAGTTGGGTTCCTGTTGCTTCTCTAGTTCTTTTAGTTGTGATGGTAGGTTGTTAATTTGAGATCATTCTAACTTTTCGATGTGGGCATTTAGTGCTACGAATTCCTCTCTTAACACTGCCTTAGCTGTGTTCCAAAGATTCTGGTATGCTGTGTCCTTGTTCTCATTAGTTTCAAAGAACTTGATTTCTGCCTTTATTTCACTATTTACCCAAAAGTAATTCAAGAGTAGGTTGTTTACTTTCCATGTAATTACATAGTTTTGAGTGATATTTTTCAGTTTTCATTTCAATTTTTATTGCACTATGGTCTAACAGTGTGTTTGGCATGATTGTGGTTCTTTTGCATTTAAAAGAACAAAGCTGGAGGCATCCCCTTACCAACTTCAAACTATACTACAGGGCTACAGTAAACAAAACAGCATGGTACTGGCACAAAAATAGACACATTGACCAACGGAATAGAATAGAAAGCCTGGAAATAAGCCTTCACACCTATGACTAACCAATCTTCAAAAAAACTGAAAAAAACCAATAACGGGGAAAGGACTTTCTATTCAGTAAATGGTGCTAGGATAACTGTCTAGCCATATGCAGAAGATTAAAACTGGGCTCCTTCCTTACACCATATACAAAAATCAAGTCAAGATTGATTAAAGACTTAAATGTAAAACCCCAAACTATAAACACTCTGGAAGACAACCTAGGCAATACCATTTGGGACATAGGAACTGGCAAAGATTTCATGATGAAGATGCCAAAAGCAATTGCAACAAAAGCAAAAATTAACAAATTGGATCTAATTAAACTTAAGAGCTTCTGCACAGCAAAAGAAACTCTCAACAAAATAAACAGACAACCTACAGAATGGGAGAAAATATTTGCAAACTATGCATCTGACAAAAGTTTCATATCAGCATCTATAAGGAACTTAAACAAATTTACAAGAGAAAAACAACCCTATTAAAAAGTGGGCAAAGGACATGAACAGACACTTTTCAAAAGAAGACACACATGCAGCCACCAAGCATATTAAAAAACCCTTAATATCACTGATCATTAGAGAAATGAAAATCAAAACCACAATGAGATACCATCTCACACCAGTCAGAATAGCTATTATTAAAAAGTCAAAAAAATAACAGATGCTGGCAAAGTTGCAGAGAAAAGAGAATGCTTACACACTTTTGATGGAGGTATAAATTAGTTCAGCCATTGTGGAAAGCAGTGGGTTGATTCTTCAAAGAGCTAAAATCAGAACTACCATTCAACCCAGCAATCCCATTATTGTGGGTATATGCCCAAAGGAATATAAATCATTCTACCATAAAGACACATGCACATGTATGTTCACTGCAGCACTATTTGCAATAGTAAAGGCATGGAATCAACCTAAATGCCCATCAATGGCAGAATGGATAAAGAAAATGTGGTACCTATACACCACAGAATCCTATGCAGCCATGCATATTACTGGATGGAGCTGGAGGCCATTGTCCTTAGCAAACTAACACAAGAACAGAAAACCAAATACTACATGTTTTCACTTATAAGTGGGAGCTAAATGATGAGAACACATGGGCATGTAGAGGGGAACAACAGACACAGGGGCCTACTTGAGTGTGGTGGATAGGTGGAGGGAGAGGATCAGAAAAAATAACTACTGGGTGATAGGCTTAGTGACTGGGTGATGAAATAATCTATATGACTATACAACAAACCCCTGTGACACAAGTTTACCCATATAACAAACCTGCACATGTACCCCTGAAGCTAAAATGAACATTGTTTAATAGCGAATATTCATTACATGATCAGTATATGCCAGGCATCATGAGAATAACTTTACATATATTATCACATTTAATCTACATAAAAACCCAATTTTGAAGATGACCCCATTTTAAAATGAAGAAAATTAATCTTACAGAAGGAAAGTGAAAGTCAAAATTGGATTCTTCAATGACTTGTCTCTTTTATACCCCATGTCCAATTCGACAAATCCTTTGAACTTGACCTTCAAAATATATCTAGAATTAGGCCACTTCTAATGAACCATCCTCATTTTCTGCCTGATCATTGCAATAGCCTTCCAACTGGTCTCTCTGTTTCTATTTTTTGCTTTCCGACAATGCATTTTGTATGTTGCATTCAGAAAAATAATTTTAAAATGAATTCAAGATTGGAATTCTCCAAAGATTTTTCATCTAAAATGAAATCTAAACTCTTTACCATAGTCTACAGGGCATTATTATATGGTATGCTTCCATTCTTTGCAGGTTCCCATGTATTACAAAAACATAAAAAAAGATGTATTAAAGGACACACAGGTACCTTTGTCAATCAGAAGCCATTTCTCCCTACTGGCACAACACATCCCCACTCTAAACATATGCTCTTGTAACAAACATTGTTAGTCCCCCGGGAAATGTCTTGTTACATGTTTCATTTATGTCTTCAAAATAAAAAGCAATTATATATAAATGCTGTGAATATTTGTGGATTGCATTGCTGCCAACATCAGAGATTGACATGACTTCAAAGGACAGCAGCACTGGAGCAGTGGAAGCACTTAAGTAAGAGAAAAGACAAAGTAATTAACTTCTCAAATACTCCCTCTCAGATAGCATGAATACAGTAAATTCTTGCATAATGAAGTATAATTTCCAGGGGTGCTCTGCATCTATTTGCTTGCCTTTTTTCTGTTCCTATTCATAGTTCTGGAGGGACACAAGAATTAGCTGAAATCTACAATAGTTGCAGGTGGGTCGGAGAAAGATTATACAATGTTAAACAATTTAGATTTACTCTTACATTTGAGTATAAATAGATCTAAAAATGAAATATGAAGCATAATATCAGTTATTTACATTGGCAATTAGGCATATAATATAACTCTAGACATTTTAGAAGAAATAGAACATTTTTGAAAATGAGTGAAAATACTTTTAACTTTTATATTTATTGTATTTTTCTGATAAAATATATATTCAAATTATGAACATATTGAACACTTTTTTTTTATTCTTTAGATCATTGGAAATGAGAGCAAGTTGATTAGATGGTAAAAATGTAAAATAGAACCTCAAAAGAAAAAAATTTGAAAAGAAAAATGAAATAGAAATCTGTAAAAAAGCACCTGCTTAAACTTTTAAAACTGGAAATAGAGAGTTAGTCGCAATCCACATATTATTTGTAAAACCACATTGCAAATTCTGTATTTAATGAGGATTTAATTACTTCAAAACAATAAAAACAAGCAGGAAATTATTCCTATCAGAGTCTCTGTTTATACACATTAAGAAATCTGTGTAACTTCATACTCTTTACTACATGAAGATTTTATATTGTTTTTTTTTTTTTTTTTTGAGATAGAGTCTGACTCTGTCACCCAGGTTGGAGTACAATGCCAAGATCTTGGCTCACTGTAACCTTTGCCTCTTGGGCTCAAGCCATCCTCTTGATGCAGGATTTTTTGTGACCCCTTTGTCACACTTGAGATGGGGGTGCCCCATTTACTTGGCTAGCTGTGCTCAAACCCTTGTGGGAAGGAACACGTGAGTGAATGAGTATGGGCTGTTCCAGACACTGGCAGGAGCAAGCTCTGTGTGGGGCCCATGGCGGTTCCCAGGTGGTGGTGCCTGAGACCCCGAAGCCCAGAAGACATGTTACAATGCTCTCTTAGTTCCGCTATCCATGGACTGTGGTGTGTTATCAGCTCAGTTGGCCCCTTTCCTTGTCACGTGGGGCAGCTGCCCCCTGCCGCTGAGGTCAAGGGCCAGTGTGACAGCCTTTCTGAGTACCCATGCTCAGTGGGTCCTGAGATCTTATCTGGTGCCCAAGAAAAATGAGGTCACACAGGCCAATTGAAGGATGGTGAATGCAGAGAATTTAATTGAGCGATGAAAGCGGCTCTCAGTGGACACGGGAGTTGGAAAGCGAGAGGAAGAGCAGTTAGTCTTCTCCCCAAAGTCCAGCTGGCTCTTCCTGCAAAGTCCAACCACCTCTCTGAAGTTACGTTGCCTCTCCTCTACATCCAGCCATCATTCCCCTCTATTATAGACTGAGTCTGGGGTCTATATAGGCACAGGATGGTGTGGGGGGCATGGTGGGCTATAGGTAGTTTTGGAAAAGGCAACATTTAATTGGTTAAAGGACACTATTCAGAAAGACTCAATCAGGGGAGAGTGGGCAAACAAGAATAGAAGTTCTCACTTTGGGCTGCAGGTTTCAGGCTTTTTTGCTTGAAGGTAGGGTTTTTCCAGGGACCTGCTCCATCTGCCTCCTGCCTCTGTCACTCTCATCTCAGCCTCCCAAATAGCTGAGACTACAGGTGTGCACCACTACACCCAGCTAATTTTTGTATTTCTTGTAGAGACAGGGTTTCACCATGTTGCCCATGATGGTCTCAAACTCATGAGTGCAAGCAATCCACCCACCTCAGTCTTCCAGAGTGCTGGGATTACAGGCGTGAGCCACCATGCCTGGCCTGCTACGTGAAGATTTAATTGCTAATAAAAACAATAATATAGAGGAGTCTCCCTTCATGCTCTTGTTTGTGGGTTCATAAATGTTTATAAATATTTGTTAAATGCTTGTTTTTTCTTCATAGAACTTATAGAATGATGTATTATCTGTAATTGGCTTATTTGCATATATCTTCTGACAGATTTTAAGTTCAATGAGAGCAATAAGTTTGTTTGTTTGTTTGTTTTGTTTGCTGTTAATCCCCAAGTCTAAAACAATGTCTGACTCAGAATATGGGTTCAAAAAATTTTTGTTGAATTGACAATACTAATATGTTAATGGTCTTAACCTCTAGATATGCAGCATTCCACTGAGAGGACTGTGCAAACTTCTGGGAAGATACTGGGGAAAAGATAACAAAGTTCAAATTATGATGTTTGCTGGTCTTACAGCAAACATCTTAGCCTACCTTTCTAACATTATTATTAAAGACTCCAACAAAACAAAAAATAAAAAAAGATAAAGACTGTAACTAATTCGTTGTTTAGTCTTTCATTAACTGAGGAGTAACTGCACAAAGCATTGTGTTGGATAGCATGGGTTCAAGGAGAAATAAGACAGACAATTGTGTTAGGGTTCTCCAGAGGGATAGAACCAATGGGATATATGTATATATAAAAGGGAGTTTGTTACGGAGAATTGGCTCACGCTATTACAAGGTGAAGCCCCATGATAGGCCATCTGAAGCTGGGGAAAGAGAGAAGCCAGCAGTTGCTCAGTCCAAGTCCAAAAACTCAAAACCAGAGAGGCCAACAGTGCAGCCCGCAGTCTGCAGCCAAAGGCCTAAGAGCCCCTGGGAAGCCACTGGTGCGAGCCTCAGAGTCCAAAGGTTGAAGAACCTGGAGTCCGAGTCTAATGGCGGGAGGAGCAGAAGCAAGTGTCTGGCAAAGGAAGAAAAAAAGCGAGCTGGAAAGCTCGGCCAGCAAATTTATTCCACTTTCTTCCACCTGCTTTGTTCTAGCACCACTGGCAGCTGACTGGATGGTGTTCACCCACACTGAGCGTGCGTCTTCCTCTCCCACTCCACCAAGTCAAATGTCAGTCTCCTCTGGCAACACCCTCACAAACACACCCAGATACAGTATCAGTCATCTAGGCATCCCTCATTCCAATCAAGTGGATGCCTAAAATTAACCATCACAATAGTATTAATGTCAAAATTTTACTGTCCCTCTTAACTGGGTCTGTCTTGACCAGAGAATACTTCTCAACCCATTGACCTCAATCTTGGCCAAGTGATCTGCTTTAACCAATAAAATGTGAATAACAGTGATTTATGCCATTTCCGAATAGAACCATTAAGAATCATTCTATGGCTCTGGTCTTACCCTTTTCTCTCTGCCACACAAATGGCATGACCCAGAGAAGAGCTGCTTTTTTAGCCTATATGCTGGAATAAAGATGACCTGGTGCAGGGTTGAAGCTGAACTGCAAAGAGCATGTATCATTGGCAAGAAATAAACCTCTGTTCTTTTTTTTTATTGTTATTATTTTGAGACAGAGTCTCACTCTGTCACCCAGGCTGGAGTGCAGTGGCATGATCTTGGCTCACTGCAACCTCCACCTCCCAGGTTCAAGCAATTCTGCCTCAGTCTCCTGAGCAGCTGGGACTACAGGCAGGTGCCACCACGCCTGGCTAATATTTATATTTTTAGTAGAGATGGGGTTTCACCATATTGGTCAAGCTGGTCTTGAACTCCTGACCTCATGATCCGCCTGCCTCAGCCTCCCAAAGTTCTGGGATTATAGGCGTGAGCCACTGCACCTGGCCAAACCTCTGTTCTTATAAAGCCATGGGCGTGCTAGAGCTGGCTTGTATGTAATTGTGCTCATCTCCTCCCAACTCTGCATTAGATGATGCCATATTAGTAGCTTAACACTGGGAAAGGTGGGAATATGTACACTATGGAAACTGGCAAATACAGTAAGTCAGGGTTTTTATTCCTGGAAAGCTTACTGTTAAATATTTATCAATATTCCAAAGTTTAAAGTCACTACTATTTTGAGTTTGTTTGTTGCCATACCATAATTTAGTCTAAGCTGACTGATACACTATTTTCAGTTTATAAACCTGTGGTAGATATTATTAGGCCAAAATAGAATTATATTATCTTAAGCACTATATCAAGCCAAGAACAGGCTATTATGGGTGTCAAGAATTGTGAAGGGTCTGAGATTTTAATCTACTTGCAAACGCACAAGATAGCCTGTCACAGTTTCATAAATACTGGCAGAAGACATGAGACTCCTGGATCAGAGACAAAGGACTTTATTACTCACAGGACAAAAAGCATCATGAGCATAATGTTCATGTCTGTTCCCCAAGGCAGAGGAGTGGAATGGCCTAGGTAGATGCTGCATATATAATAGGTTTGTGTCTTCACTGAGGAACCTTAAGCTTAGAAAATCTAAATAATTCCTAATGCACTATAAACAAACCTGCCCAACTTTTGCCCTGGAAGAAGACATTATCCAAATTATATGTGACAGTAAACAAATCTACCTTCTCTTTAGAGGGAGGCGATATCTCTATTATCCAAGGATGTTTGCTACACAAACATTTGTGAAACAGTGTCCAGGGCAAGGGCCATCAGTGGCTGTTCTTACAAGCACAGAAATGTAAGAGACACATAGAGAATTGTCTTCCTAACTGCATACCATCCCTGAATACTGACAGGAAAGTTTCCATGTCCCCCATTTGAGCATTTCCCTAGGGTCTCCTCTTAAGAGTAATTCTTGGAGATAGATTTTTCCTCTCTCCTTTTCTTTGCTTTTCTGTGTCCTAGACCTTTGTTAAATCATGGAAATTAATCAATCACTGAACGTAATCAGAGAAAAACTTGAAGTGTTAATAGTGGATGACGTTTTGTTGTTCTTGTATTTATTTATTTTTAGGGTCTTGCTCTGTCACCCAGGTGGAGTGCAGTGGCACAATCATAGCTCACTATAACCTTGAACTCTTGGGCTCAAGCAATCCTCCCCTCTCAGGCTGATGACTAGCTGGGACTACAGGTACACCATCATGCTTGGGTAATTTTTTTTTTTTTTTTTTGAGATAGAGTCTCGCTCTGTTGCCCAGGCTGGAGTGCAGTGGTGCGATCTCAGCTCACTGCAAACTCTGTCTCCCGGGTTCACGCCATTCTCCTGCCTCAGCCTCCCAAGTAGCTGAGATTACAGGTGCCTGCCACTAGGCCTGGCTAATTTTTTGTATTTTTAGTAGAGACAGGGTTTCACCTTGTTAGCCAGGATGGTCTCGATCTCCTGACCTCATGATCTGCCCGCCTCAGCCTCCCAAAGTGCTGGGATTACAGGCGTGAGCCACCGTGCCCAGCTTTTTTTTTTTTTTTCTGTAAAGACAAGCTCTTGCTATGTTGCCCAGGCTGGTCATGAACTCCTTGCTTCAAGTGATTCTCCCACCTTGGCCTTCCAAAGTGCTGAGGATTACAAGTGTGAAACACTGAATCAGGCCTGTTTTTCCTCTGAGTGACACTGTAACAGAGGGATAAGTAAGAGCCCAGGCTCTGCAGTCGGTCCCACCTGGGTAAAATCCCAGACTTTTCACTCACTAACCATTTAACCTTGGATAAATTTGAGAAAGATAATGCACATGTAGTGGAAGAATCCTTGTGCAGTATTAACAGAGACAATCTATTACTACTTGCCCTGGGCTTTCACCCTCAGAATCAATATAGTGACGGAGAATTCAGCTGGGAATTAAAGAGGTATTGCTTATCTTTAAGTTTCCAAATGGACAATTAAGTCTATGATACAGACAATAATCTGAGAGCCTGAAGACCAGGATAGAGAAACTCTACTTTAGTGCTGGAAGCCTTTGAGCACCAGAGGGGGCATTGGGATAGAGCATCCTTTGCCCGTATCAAGAAGCTATGTAAAGCATTGTCCCTTCTGTGATCTCACCTGCCTCATCTCACATTGCTACCAAAGCAAAGATGAGGTTAGGGTGGGCACAGTGGCTCACGCCTGTAATCCCAGCACTCTGGGAGGCCGAGGTGGGTGGATCACTTGAGGCCAGGAGTTCAAGACCAGCCTGGCCAACATGGGGAAACCTCATCTCTACTAAAAATACAAAAGATTAGCTGGGTGTGGTGGTGGGCGCCTGTAATCCCAGCTACTCAGGAGGCTGAGGCAGGAGAATCACTTGAACCCAGGAGGTGGAGGTTGCAGTGAGCCGAGACCGCACCACTGCACACCAGCCTGAGTGACAGAGTGAGACTTTGTCTCAAAAAAAAAAAAAAAAAAGGCCTGGCGCGGTGGCTCATGCCTGTAATCCCAGCACTTTGGGAGGCCGAGGTAGGTGGATCACGATGTCAAGAGATCAAGACCATCCTGGCCAACATGGGGAAACCCTGTCTCTAGTACATATACAAAAAATTAGCCAAGCATGGTGGCGGGCACCTGTAGTCCCAGCTACTCGGGAGGCTGAGGCAGGAGAATGGCGTGAACCCAGGAGACGGAGCTTGCAGTGAGCTGAGATCGGGCCATTGCACTCCGGTCTGGGCGACAGAGTGAGTCTCCATCTCAAAAAAAAAAAAAAAAAAAGAAAGAAAAGAAAATTAGCCAAGCATGGTGGTGCATGCCTGTAATCCCAACTACTTGGGTGATTAAGGCACGGGAGATGGAGGTTGCAGTGAGTCGGGATTGTACTGCACTCCAGCCTGGGCAACAGGGTGAGACTCCATCTCAGAAGAAAAAAAAAAAGATGAGGTGAAAGAGGAAGGGGAGAGTTTGCACTGACTGAGATTAAATTCTGAATGTACTTCTTTTAAAATCAAAAGTGTCTGGAATTACTTTGGGCAAATTGATGTTCTTCCTCAATTAGCAGACATAGGTACTTGTGAACTAATTTGTGTTCAAGTCTATAGAAACGAAGGAAGATAAGTTTTTTGGATTATTTGAGAGCATTTTGACTATTCCCTTCAAATCTGCTTCCCAAGTAAGGGGATTGACACATTGTCACATAGACTGTATTAAAATAGTATGACTTATTATTACTGACAATATCATGCACATAAATTTACAAAGCCCTAGGAACAACTGAGAAGTGTTTGACATTTTTCTTAGGTGTACGTTGCTTAGCGCTTTTCCTCTTTTCTGTGATTTCAGACCTCTCACTCCCTTATTTAGTCACTCCTTCTCTCTAACATGTTAACTGGTGGATTTACTCTTCCCAGGATTATTTTCCAGTTGTAGAAGACAACCAAACACGAAAGCTCTTCACAACGAAGAAAGAATGTGCATCTAATTATGGGGTGCAAAATCTGAGACTAGCTATAGAGATATTTTTGGGGTAGACGAGAGGGCTTACTTTTCTCAAATTATATGTCAGAAGCGTCTGCCTACTTTATATTTTCCCTAAGCTGCACAGTTTAGTGCAGGATCCTCGAGGTGCTAAATCAAAAAAGAGAGTAACAGTGGAGATTTATGTTTCTACTGGCAGAATTTAAGGAGAATTATTTCGGCCAAGTTTCCAAATTCCCCCTGCACTCCCTACCCCTTTCACAGGCCCCAAATTACACCCTTTAGTGTTGATCTTTTTTAACTGTGAATAACAATAGACTTGAAGATACTATTTGTGTTTTTTTTAATCATTGGTGTTTTTCTGCCTTGAGATTTGTTAAATGAAACATGTTGATACTTAGGCTGGCTCCATGGAAATCTCATAAATGAGTCATTCTACTTTGGTCAATAGCAGGCTTAGTCATGCCACCATTGCTCCAAAAGTCGAACAGAGCTTAATCAATCTATTATAATTCTTAAATATTAATTTCTCGACAATATCCTTTTAAAAATAATGTATATCTCTTTGAAAAATCAGTCTTAGTTACTTTTCCCCCCATTAATTCATCTGCTGTTTCTTATATCTTTATAGGAAGATACTTAAAAACTTATCTGGATTTTTATAGATGCATTAAAAAAACTTTTTTAGTGTTATTGTCCAGATAGCCTTAATTTTGGCTTGGCTTTAATCCTAATGATCAAGCCTCCATAGATACATTTTAACCTATGTTTTTCTTCTTTTGCTAGAGGGAATTTTTATTATAATTAATTTGAATGTACTTTCAATTTTATCACATTTAGTTTGAAAAAAATCACTTAATATTTAAAATTCCCTTTGAATACATCCCTCCAAGAAACGTCTGGGAATGAATTATCCAAATTCTACAGAAAAATAAATCTTTGGTAACCATCAATGTGAAATCTCTATACACTTTTTTTAAAAAAGTGGGATCATATAGATATGCAAATACATATTCCTAGATATATAGCCTCTAGCATATGGCAACAGACACATTAAAGAAATTGCACATAATTTGTCTTAAAAAGAACTTTCATGTGTTAAAAATAAAATCAAATGCCTTTATCCATGGGGCTGCCTCTTAAAGATGTGCAGGCTCGCAGAAGCTGTAGTCTGGCCACTGGCACGGCTTATTCTAATGTCTGAAAGTGAAGGCAGCATCTGTTTAGACGAGGACTTCTTACAATGGTAAAGACACTCCATTTTCATTGGTAGATTAATTAAAAACTGCCTCTCCCATTCATCCATTCTTTCTGTTCTCTTTCCCTTCTCTGTTAGATCTATAACATGCTCTTAATTAAAGTTAATGAAAATAAAATATTATTCTTTTTCCTGAAGCCTATTTTGGGCCCTCATTTCAAGTTAAGAGGACTCATTTGCTCTGTTGGCTTTTTAAATTTCTAGTACCACTATTTTAAACTTAAAACTTAATTTATTTCATTCTGCATACATTTCCCGGTACTCTTAAAAGTCTCAGGACAGCATTACTATGGTTTTTAATACCATTACAAATAAGATACATATTTAGAGATTTTTTATGTTTGTAGATTATTAACTTTTAGCCCCAAATTATTTTGTATGATGTAGAGTCCATACAACTTAGAGTTAGACTCCCATTAATTTAGAGTCAGAGTTTCAGATTCAGATGTGGAAGCTATTTAAGTAAAAACAAAAAGAGTTATGGAGTCAAAGCATCTCAGAATGAAAAAAAAAAATGCCTGTGTGCCTAGAGCATGCCTAGCTTGCACGGTCCTAGTACTGGGGAATTCTCTACCTTCAGAAAACTGACCTATGCCAGTAGGTTTCCCAAACTGGTGATAAGTTGGTAAGGTCTAATATCTCTTTTATTTAAATACTTGAAGAAAACTACCATCATATCCCCTAGTTCACATTTCTGTAGGCTAAACATCCCAAATTTCTCTATAAAATATCTGATTTTGATCTGATTGATCAACCTTGTTAATTTTCTCTATTTCATATACGTTCTAAATATGTCATAACCACGAGTGAATGCAACTCCTTCAGATGTATGCTTGCAAAGGTGTGTAACAGGATTGTATTCTTGCTCATTCTAGATATTAAGTGTTTTGACTCTCAGATTTCATAAATCTTTTTATCAAAACTAAGGCCTGAGAATTACATTTACCAAAGATAGTAAATACAGCTTCCCAGGGAATGTATTCTCCCAGAAAAAGGTAAAAAGAAATTAGATAACAGTGTTAGAAAGGAGAAATATAAAATTTATCTTTCAGGGAAGTGAAATAAATTTGTAACACAAATTGTCTATTGTATTCTAAAATAAGGTCTTATAGAAAATTTATTCAGTAAGTTTGTTTTCAAATTCCTTCTCTGTGGATACTGAATGTCCATGTTTATTCTGGGAGCCATGATTATGTCGAGTGATATAAGGATTGTAGCCAGGATCTTTTAACATGTATTCTCTTGAGAATCTAAGGGCAGAGATTTAATTGCTGTACTTTTTAACATGGGGCTAATAACATTTCCAGCAATACCCATACTTGTTGTGTAGATTATTCCACTTACATACGCAACACACTTTGAAGTTAAATGCAACAGACACCCTGACTCTGGGGTAGAGGGCTAAGTAGATCTTTAATGACTGGTTTGTCAGTCAGCATGCAATAAAAAAAGGAGGTGGTACCTAGTGAACTTACAGTTCATTAGTGGTTTAAAGTAGCCCAGGGAGAGCAGAATTGGATTTTCCAATTAAATTTCCCATTTGTTGTTGTGGCGCCCCCATGACAACTTTCCTCCTTGAGTTTGAGGAAATAACTCAAAATAGAGTTTGAACTATAAATGAAAGATTTCAGACACAACTTTAAAAAGGATATTATTAAACATTGTGTCCATTAGCATGATTTGATTGCAGTCAACAGAAATTAACCCCATTGAAATTAAGCAAAGTCAATTTATTGGAAAGACATGAAATTTATTCAGGAAAGCTGGGCCTGAGAATGGGCAAGAACTGGAGAAGCTCAGAGGACACACATCCATGGGCTCATGGCATTGAGCTGCCTTGTCAGGATGCTGCTGACTCAAAGTGATGCCATTCCATTCATTTTCAGAGTCTACGTTTCCTTGCTCAAGATTCTCTTTGTTTCAGCTTGTCTATGGAAGGAATAGGACCCTGATAAATATCCTCTAGATAGGTGGTTCTCAAGCTTTTTGGTTTTAAGAAATCTTTACACTCTTAAAGATTATTGAGGACTCCAAAGTGGGTCCTCATTCACTAACGTAAGTTGTAGCTACCTATATTATTTACTGTGTTATAAGTTAAAAGTGAGGCACTTTTTACTTTAACCTTTTATTTATTATTTGAATGAATTTTAAAATATCAATAATAGGCCTGGCACAGTGGCTCATGCCTGTAATCCCAGTACTTTGGGAGGCCGAGGTGGGCAGATCATGAGGTCAGGAGATAGAGACCATCCTGGCCAACATGGTGAAACCCCGTCTCTACTAAAAATACAAAAATTAGTTTGGCATGGTGGCAGGCACCTGTAGTCCCAGCTACTCAGGAGTCTGAGGCAGGAGAATCGCTTGAACCCCGGAGGTGGAGGTTGCAGTGAGTGGAGATCGTGCCACTGCACTTCAGTCTGACGATAGCAGAGTGAGACTTGGTCTAAAAAAAATAAATAAATAACAAACATGTTGCATGTTAGCCTAGATAACATAGGTTTATAAAAAATAACTAATTTTCCCACCCCCCTCCCCCAAAGTGTAAAGAGTGGTATTGCATTACATTTGTACAAATCTCTGTAATGTTTGGCTAGGCAGTAGATAGCTGAATTCTCATATCTACTTCTGAATTCTCATATCATACTCACTCTTGTGTAATATTTCATTTCAGTTTAAATATATGAAGAAAATTAGCTATCAAACACATATATCATTAGAAAACAAAGCAACATTTTGATGGCCTTTTCCAGTAAAATGTGGATACATCGTGCTAAACTATATGATAGAGACAATAATCTGAAAGCTTGAAGCCTAGGCTAGTAAGCAATATATCTCAGTGGAAACCTCTGAGGACAAGAAGAAGGCACTGGGAGGGTGCTAGATCTATTCCCATCACCCCAACTCATCTTCATCTCATGTAACTCCTGGGAGAAAGATGCGGTCAAGAGGGAACTTGATGATGTTGTACTGACTGAGATTCAATTCTGAATTTGTTTCCTTTAAACTCAGAAGTATCTGGAGTTGAACACAGTCACCTTCAGGATTTTCCAGTTTTATATGTAAACCCATTCCAGCATGCCCACTTCTCTGAGCCTTTTGATCCCTTCCTCCACTAATTTGCCACAGCAGATCTGGCATCTTTGTTTAATGTGGGCCACTACTTTTTCTGAGCTTCCTGGAGCTATCCCTCACCCAAGGCCCTGACCAAGATATTAATCCCTGTGATAGGGGAGAATGTCCCCATATTAGCACACTCACCCTTATTCAGTTTTATGTTCCATCTCTCTTAATGCAACGGTCTCCAGATACACTCACTTTCTCACCTTCTGCTGGGCTGATGCACTTGAGAATCTTGAACACTCAAGGTGGTTCCTGCTTGCTTGAGGAAGTTCTCTGGAGAACAGGATGGCCATGTGTTGTTATCAGTCAGTAATAAGAATTAAACAGTTATTGGTAACAATATGTACAAATCTTTGGAAGGCTCAACATTGCCGAAACCAAATGTTGAGAGGAAAAGTCTCTGATGTTCTATGCATTACAATTTTTTGAAAGGTCATCATATCTGAAATCTCCTTCTACCTCTCTGTTTACTGTTTTTTTCTACTCTGCATTGCTGTTATGAGAACTTCTGCAAATAAACTGAGCAAGCCAAATGTGTCATTCTATAAACATTCACAGCATTTTTCTTTTTGCACGTTGGCCATTTTCTCCAAAACATTATTATCGACCTTTACAAACACTTCCATTCTGGAAGAACTCCATGAACTTTTATTAGGAATGTTTAGTGAAGAAAAATGATTTAATATTCTTTTTCTCTCTCATTTTTTCCAGAGTATGTCTTTCCCTTCTTCCTCCTCCCTTTCCTTTTTATTTCCTTCCTACACTCTCTTCTTCCTTCTCTTTTTTCTTTCTTTCCTTCATTCTTCTGTTCCTATATCTAACTTTCTGTCTTTACTTGGTTCATTGTATGGTGCAATGTGGCTATTTTTCACATATATATATTTTCCAGAATTTTCTTTTTTGGCACCATCTGTCTTTGCACCAGACAGGTATTTCTCTTATGAATTTAGGAGTTCTAGTCAGCATGCTATGGAATAGATTCAAGAGCAGAAGACTTTCCAGATTTTCAATTTTTAAATACTTTCTCAGAATATATCTCCTGGAGAAAAGTAAATCATTTTTGGAGCATATGCTGGATGTTACAATTGTGAATTTTTAGTTTAAGTCAAAAGGAAGGATAAGAAAAAAAGGAGATATCTAACTTTTATCATGTATATTTTTTCCCCATTATTAAATAAAATCAATACCTTTTGTTTTAATGCTGTGATACTGTATCAGTTTGCTAGGGCTGCCATAACTAAGTATCACAGACTGGGTGGCTTAAACAACAGAAATGTATTATTTGACAATTGCTAGAAGTCCAAAATCATGGCATCAGTAGGGTTGGTTTCTTCTGGGGCCTCTCCCTTTGGCTTGTAGATGACCACCTTCTCCCGGTGTCTTCACAGGGTCTTCCCTCTGGGTGTGTCTATGCTCTAATTGTCTCTTCTCATAAAGACAACAGTCATATTGGATTATGACCCACCCTAATGATGTCATTTTAACTTAATTACCACTTTAAAGACCCCAGTTCCAAATATGGTCACATTTTGAGGTACTGGGAGTTAAAACGTTAATATGAATTTTGAAAGGACATAATTCAACCCTTAACAGATATTTAACTACTATTTAAGAATTTCTCAGATTCTGATGAATGACAAGATTTAAATGTTATCATTTGAAATGTAACAATGTTTTAAAATTGCTCAGTAGAGGACTGCTGCTTCCAGGAAGATGAAGTAAATATACTTTTTCCTATTCTTCCCGATAAATGTAATGAAAAACCCTTGACATCATATACAAAACAAACAAGAAAACTCAAAGGCAGAGAGAAGAAGCCAGCCCAGCTAGAGATGTTGGCACCCAAGGGATGACATGAAGTTAAATTCTGTAAGATTTCTTTCTTTTTTATCTCCCAGACTAGGTGCTGGAGAAACTGGCAACCCAGAAGTCACTGGTCTTATACATAGCTCTACAAAAAGGACACATGTACTCGTATGTTGATTGTAGTGCTATTCACAATAACAAAATAATAAACTGTTCATGGGCAATCACCATTGATGGGCACCTAGGTTGATTACTGGGTGCCCGTCAACAGTGGATCAAATAAAGAAAATGTGGTAATACACACCATGGAATACTATGCAGCCACAAAAAGAACAAAATTATGTCCTTTGCAGCAACACACATGCAGCTGGAGGCCTTTATCCTAAGTGAATTAGTGCAGGGAGAGAAAATCAAACGCTGCATGTTCTCACTTATAAGTGGGAGCTAAGCACTGATGTAAAGATGGGAACAAGAAACACTGGGGACTACTAGAGCAGGGAAGGAGGGAAGGAGTCATGGGCTGAAAAACGAACTATTGGGTATTATGCTCACTACCTGTGTGACGGGATCATCCTTACTCCAATCCTCAGCATCATGAAATATACCTATGTAGCAAACCTGCACACATACCCTCTGAATCTAAAATAAAATTTGAAATTTTTTTTTAAAGCCCAACTAAACCTTGTGCTCTTTAGCAAAAGGGTCAGGAAAGGGGAAACCAAACAAAGTAGAAAACTTTTAGGAAATAATAATTCTACTTCAGCCAAGCATCACAAAAACAACTGTGCTCCACCCCCATTCCACCAATAAGGGCCAAGTGGATGGTGTAGACTTCCACCCTTGTCAGGCTGTAACAAGGCTCCCTAATTCTTCATACTTTGCTTGAAAGCTGGGACTTTCATGCCCTCTGGGTGGTAAAGAATTTCCCTTCTCCCTTCCTGTCAACAGAGACCAGCAGGCACACAGGACTTTTACTATGTTCCTGTGGTAATGAGGCACTTCTGGCCCTCCCCACTGAGGTGGTATGGGAGGAAGTCTAGTGGACAATTAGGACTTTAGCCACAACTCAACAGTAAGAAGGCCACTCCCCTCATGGTGTCAGTGGAACCCACCTGGGAAGCACTAATGAGGCACCTTGCTCCTCCTAGCAAGGAGGTTTCAGGAAAGGCCTAGTGGGGAGCCTGAGCTCTCATTTGCACACAGCACTAATGAGGAGCCCCTCGCCTTCTGGGTGATAATGGAGGTTGAATGGAGAATCTGGACTTCCATCCCTCACATGACAATGACAAGAAGGAGCCCCATCACCCACTGGAGTAATGTCAGAGGAGGCCTGCTAAAACACAAATTTAAATAAGATACAGTCTTTTTTGTTTTTTGAGACAGAGTCTTGCTCTGTTGCCCAGGCTAGAGTGCAGTGGTGTGATCTCGGCTCACTGCAACCTCCACCTCCCGCGTTTAAGTGATTCTCCTGCCTTAGCCTCCCCAGTAGCTGGGATTACAGGCACCTGCCATGGTGCCCAGCTAATTTTTATATTTTTAGTAGTGACGGGGTTATAGGATGATGCCCAAAATGTCCATTTCAGTCAAAAACCAATTGTTATACCAAGAACCAGGAAGATTTCATATTGAATGCAAAAAGAAAAACCTCATGTGCCAAAACTGAGATGACACACACGTCAGAATCATCTCATGAGAATTTTAAAGCAGCCATTATAGAAATACTTCAGAAAAGCAATACAAACACACTTGAAACAAATGAAGAATAGAAAATCTCAGAAAAGAGTAGAATTCACAGCAAAAATAAAAGTTGTAAAGAAGAACCACATGGAAATTTTAGAACTAAAAATGATAAATACCAAAATAAAAAATACCTCAGTGGATGGGGCTGAACAGCAGAGGTCAAAGAAAAGGATCATTGAACTTGAAGCCAGAACAATAGATTTACATAATCTGAAAAATAGACAGAACATAGGCAAAATAAATAAATAAATAAATAAATAAATAAATAAATAAAAAGCAGAGCTACTGGGACATGTGGGACTACAATGAAAGATCTAAATTGTGTGTCATTGCTGTTAGGGGAAAAGAAGAGAAAGGATGGGACTGAAAACATATTCAAAGAAATAATGGCTATAGATCCGTCAAATTTGGCAAAAAAAAAAAAGAAAAAGAAAAAGAAAAAAAGCCTAGAGATTTAAGAAACTAAGTGATCTCCAAACAGGATAAACCCAAAGAAATCTACACCAAGACTCATTATACTTAAACCTCTGAAAACTGAAAACAAAGAGAATTCCTGAAAGCAGCCAGAGAGAAATGACACATTACCTAAGGGAGAAATATTATAAAATATCCTCCAGAGGTAATGGGGAAATCAAGATATTCTTAGATGAAGGAAAATTAAGGGAGTTTGTCACCAGCAGACCTACCCCAAAAGAAGGACTGAAGGAAGTTCCTGACACAGAAAGTAAATGATGAATACCTTGGAAACCAGGAAGACAGAATACAGGAACAAGCTAAAATATGGGTAAATACAATACAGGGTCTCAATGTATCTAGAGGATACATTTAAGACAATTGTGTTATCAATGGCAGAGGGCAAAGGGATATAAAGGGAGGTAGGGTTTCACTGCTTCATTCAAACTGGTAAAATGCTGACACCAGTAGACTTAGGTAACTTACGTAATACTTGTAAGTTAATATAATATCTGTATTAGTCAAGGTTTTCCAGATGAACAGAACCAACAGATAGATGGATAGATGATAGGCAGACATAGAAATAAATAGTGATTTATTTTTAGGAATTGTCTCACAAAATTATGGAGGCTAGCAAATCCAAAATTTGCAGGGTGTGCCATCAATCTAAGAGATCCAGGAAAGAGTAAATTTTGCAGTTCAAGTCCAAAGGCTGTCTGTTGCAGGATTCTCTCTTGCTTTGCAGAGATCAGTCTCTTGTTCTATTCAGGTTTTCGGTCAGCTGGATGAGGCCCATCCACATTAGGGAGAGCAATCTGCCTTACTGAAAATCTACCTATTTAAGTGTAAATCTCATCCCAAAACACCTTGATGGAAACATCCAGAATAATGTTTGCCTAAGTATCCCAAGCATCATCATGGCCCAGCAAAGTTGAACCTAAAATTAAACATTATAAACAACTAGAAAATCTATACAAAGAGATATACTCAAACTCAAAAATACTACAGATTAAACAAAATTGAATTCTAAAAGATGTTCAAGTTACTAACAGGAAAGCAGGAAAAAGAAAACAAAAAGTAGAGAGAACAAACAGGAAATAAAAATAAAATGCTGGACTTAAGTCTCAACATCAGTAATTACAGCAAATGTAAATTGTCTAAATACACTAAGTAAAAGAAATAGATTGGCAAAGCAGATTTTAAAACATAATCCAAAAATCTGCTGTATATAAGAAACTGACTTCAAATATGATATACATAGGTTGAAAGAAAAAGGATAAAAATATTTATTATTCAAACATTAATTTTAAAAGCCAAGAGTGGTTATGTAAATATCAGATAAAGTAAACTTAAGAGCAAAAAAAAAATTACCAGAGACAGAGAGAGACATTACATAATGATGAAAGGATCAATCCACCAAGAAGATACGGCAATCCCAAATGTATATATACCAAACAAAAAAGCTGCAAAATATGTGTAATTAAAACCGATAAATGAAAGGAGAAATAGACAAATCCACAATTATACTTGCAGACTTCAACACTCCTTTCTCAACAACTGATAAAACAACTTATAAAAAATCAACAAGCATATAGATAAACTCAGCAACACTATCAGCCCAAAGAATCTAATCAATACTTATGGAACACTTCATCTTATACCAGCAGAATGCACATTCTTTTCAAGTGCCCACAGAACATATACCAAAATAGACCATATCCTGAGCCATAGACCAAATGTCAACACATTTAACGGAATATGTTTTTTGACCACAATGGAATCAAAATAAAAATAAATAGCAGAAAGATTATGGGAATATTCCAGAATGCTTAGAAAATAAACATCATGTTTATTTTGGGTCAAAGAGAAAGTTTGAAGAGTAATTTAAAAATACTTTTAACTGAATGAAAATGACGAGTCAACATATCAACATTTGTGAGACACGAAGTAGTGCTGAGAGGAACATGTATAGCACTAAATGTTTACATTAGAAAGGAAAAATCTCAATAATTTAAGTTCCTATCTCATAAAATATCAAAAAGAAAAAGATATATAAGCCCCAAGCAAACAGAGGAAGAAATAAAAGATAAAAGCAGAAATCAATACCATTGAAAACAGAAAAACAGTTTTTAAAAAAGTGCTGGTTCTTGGCCGTGAGAGGTGGTGTGCTCCTATGATCCCAGCACTTTGGGAGGCCAAGGGGGGCAGATCACTTGAGGTTAGGAGTTCGAGACCAGCCTGACCAACCTCATGAAACCCCATCTCTACTAAAAATACAAAAATTAGCCAGGCATGATCATGCGTGCCTGTAATCCCAGCTACGCGGGAGCCTGAGGCACGAGAATCGCTTGAACTCAGGAGGCAGAGGTTGTGGTGAGCTGAGATTTCGCCACTGCACTTCAGCCTGGGAGACAGAGCCAGACTTGGTCTCAAAAAAAAAAGGAAAGTGCTGCTTCTTGAAAAGATAAAATTGGTAAACTGCTAGTAAGACTGACAAAATAAAAGAGAGAAGACACAGATTACCATTATTAGGAATTAAAAATATGTCACTGCATATCCTATAAACATCAAAAGGATAATAAGAAAATTCTACAAATGACTCTACAAACATAAAATTGACCCCTTTGATGAAACGAACCAATTCTTCAAAAACAAAACAAAAACCAAACTACAACTCACCTGATATGGAACAGAATTTTTGAATAACTTTATTATTATTAAGAAAATTGAAATCATCATGAAAATCCTCCCCAAAGTGAAATTTCCATGCCCAGATGATTTCACTGGAGAGTTCTACCAAATGTTTAAAGAGAAGTTAACACCTATTCCATGTAATCCTTTCCAATTGAAAAAGCAGAGTCTTTTGCTCAATTGAAAGGAGAGAATCTTTTGCTCGTTTGAGAGGAGTGAACACTTCCTAACTTATTCTATGAAGCCATTATTACCCTGATTCCAAAACCAGACAGAAACAGTGCAAAAAAACCTACAGTCTAATATCTCTAATGAATACAGATGAAAAACTTTTTAACAAAATTGTATCAGTCAATATAACTTAGCAATATATGAAATACGATTTAGCAGTATATGAAAGTAATTACACATCATGACCAAATGAGTCTTTTCCACGAATACAAGACTGGTTCGATATTTGGAAATCAATCAGTGTGGTCCACTATACTTACAGACCGAAAACAAAGTACATGTTTGTATTACTTAATGCAGAAAAGGCATTTAAAATATGCCAATACCAATTTATGATGAAAACACTAAGCAAATGAGAATAGAGGGGAACTTTCTGAACTTGATAAAGAGCACCCACAGCTAATATCTTACTTAATTTTAAAAAACTTCTTCCTTCTAAGGTTGGAAACAAGGCAAGGATGTCCTCTCACACCACTGCTATTAAACCTAGTACATCCTAAATCTGAGAATTCAAAATGCAAAACGCTCCAAAGTTTGAAATGTTTTGAGTGCCAATGTGATACTTAGAGGAAATGCTCATTTGAGCATTTTGGATCCCAGTTTTCAGATTTGGGATGTTCAGTTGAAAAGTATTATGCAAATATTGCAAAATAAAAAATAAATCCAAAATCTGAAATATTTCTGGCCTCAAGCATTTTGTATAAGGGATACTCAACCTGTCCTGGATGATGTAGCCAGTGCAATAAGGGAAAATAAAGAAATAAAAGGCACAAAGATGAGAAAGAAATGAAACTGTTCTACATAGGAAAATCCTATGAAAATACCAAGGAATCTACATTTTAAAAACTCTCTTACAACTATAGCAAATTCAGCCAATTTGCAAGGTACAAGATAAACACACAAAAATTAATTTGTATTTCTATATGCTGGCAATAAATATGTGGAGAACAAAATTAAAAATACAGTACAATTTACAAGCACTCATAAAAAAGAAATGCCAAGGTGTAAATCTAACAAAAGATGTACAGAACTTGTATGCTGAAAACTTGTATACATTTGTCCAAGAGAAATAAAAACTTATATTTACATAAAAACCTGCACACGATTGTTCAGAGCAGCAGTATTTGCAATAGCCAAAACCTGGAAACAACCCAAATGTCTCTCAATAGGTTAGTGGTTAAATAGTTTCCATGGAATAGTATCACAGGTTACCACCAATACCATGAAGTACTACTCAGCAAGAAACAAGGAACTATTGATGCACATACAACTTGGATAGATTTCAAGGGCATTATAGTAAGTGAAAAAGCAATCTTAATAAGTCATATACTATATGATTCTTTACAGTTGACCTTGAGCAACACATGTTTGAACTACGTTTGTCTACTTATATGCAGATTTTCTTCTGCCTCTGCCACTCTTGAAACAGCAAGACCAAGTCCTCCTTTTCCTCTTCCTCCTCAGCCTACTCAATGTGAAGAGGATGAGAATGAAGACCTTTATGATGATCCACTTCCACTTAATGAATAGTAAATATATTTCCTGTTCCGTCTGATTTTCTTAATACATTTTCTTTCTCTAGCGCACTTTATTGTAAGAATACACTAGATAAAACATAGAACATACAAAATGTGTGTTAATCAACTGTTTATGTTACCAGTAAGGCTTCTGGTCAACACTGTGCTATTAGTAGGTACATTTTTGGGGAGTCAAAAGTTATAATTACGTTTTTTACTTCTTGGGAGATTGGCACCCCTAACTTCCACATTGTTCAAGGGTCAACTGTATATATTTATATAAAATTCTCTAAAATAAAAAAAATCAAGAGATGGAAATCTGATTGATGGTTGCAAGGGCTGGGAATAGTGAGGGGGTGAGGGGGTGGATATGACCACAAAGGGGTAGTCTGAGGGAAGAACTTTGTAGTGATGGAATAGTTCTATATTTTGATTGAGGTGATAGCTATGTGAATCTACATTTGTGATAAAATGATGTAGAACTGCACACACACATTGTACCAATGTCAGATTCTTGGTTTTGGTATTATACTATATTTACGTAAAATGTAACCACCAGGGGAAACTAGGCGAAAGGTACTGGGACCTCTGTATTATTTGAAACTCCTTATGAATTTATAATTTTATTTTATGTTTTTGTTTTTTTTAATCAATGTTGACTAGGCTGGCCTCGAACGTGTAGCCTCGCCTCCCCGAGTGCCAGGGCAACCAGCCTGAACCACAGCGGCTCCCTTATTGTTTATTTTTATAGTGACCAATTTGTGTCACTAACTGAGGTTGGTAGCAAAACTTTAATATTTGCAAAGGTAATGGAGAGATTGAAGTTTTTCCTGATGATTCTTCATTTCCTTTTTGGGGGAGGGGGAATGGAATCTCATTCTGCTGCCCAAGCTGGAGTGCAGTGGCGCAATCTCTGCTCACTGCAACCTCCGCCTCCGGGATTAGGCGATTCTCCTGCCTCATCCTCCTGAGTAGCTGAGATTATAGGAGTCCACCACTATGACTGGCTAATTTTTCTATTTTTAGTAGAAACGGGGTTTTGCCATGTTGGTGGGGCTGGTCTCAAACTCCTGACCTCAGGTGATCTGTCCACTTCTGCCTCCCAAAGTGTTGGAATTACAGGCGTGAGCCATTGTGCCCGGCCCATTCCTCAGTTCTTTCTCATTCCTTGTGTTTCAAAGTTTGTAGTTCATTCAGCTTTCACTCTTGGTTAAAGTTTGATAGTGGCCATGGCTGTGGATATGTGTCCAGGAAGAGCACAGTCATTGAAAACATACCAAATTGTGTAGACTCTGTCTCTGTCACTTACTCGTGTTGACTTTTGAGCAAATTAATTTCTCCGAGACTCAGTTTCTTCTGTTATAAAATGGGCTGAATAATCTTGGCCTCATGGAACTATACTTTGGTCAGTCCTCAGGTACTATGACTAAACACGCCTGCATTTAAATTAGGGTTAGTCAGCCACCCTTCCCCATCCCCACCTTTGCTTTATAAGACACTTTTGTGAAGGAGTCAATGCTCGCTACTACATATACCAAATTTCCCTCTGACAAGGGTTTGGTCAATTTTGTTCCAGGAGTACTACTACAGTTTTCCTCATTTCTTTCATTTTTGGTGCTTCCAGATTCTACGTATGATGAGAAAATAGATGGAATACTGGAAGGAAGGATGAAAGCGACTTTTTTTTTTTTCTCCCTCTGTCACCCAGGCTGGAGTGCAGTGGCGCAATATTGGCTCACTGCAACCTCTGCCTCCTGGGTTCAAGCAATTCTCCCTCCTCAGCCTCCCGAGTAGCTGGGATTACAGGCACCTGTCACCATGCCTGGCTATTTTTTTTTTTTTTTTTGTATTTTTTGTTTTAGTAGAGATGGGGTTTTGCCATGTTGCCCAGGCTGGTCTCAAACTCCTGGCCTAAAGCAATCTGCCCACCTTGGCAGGCCAAGTGTGGGGATTGCAGTTGTGATCCACTGCACCCGGCCATGAATGCTGCTTTGAAAAGAAGAAACCTTTTTTAATTTATTTATTTTTATTTATTTATTTTTTTTATTATTATACTTTAGGTTTTAGGGTACATGTGCACAATGTGCAGGTTTGTTACATATGTATCCATGTGCCATGTTGTTTTTCTGCACCCATTAACTCGTCATTTAGCATTAGGTATATCTCCTAATGCTGTCCCTCCCCCCTCCCTCCACCCCACAACAGTCCCTGGAGTGTGATGTTCCCCTTCCTGTGTCCATGAGTTCTCATTGTTCAATTCCCACCTGTGAGTGAGAACATGCAGTGTTTGGTTTTTTGTCCTTGCAATAGTTTACTGAGAATGATGATTTCCAGTTTCATCCATGTCCCTACAAAGGACATGAACTCATCATTTTTTATGGCTGCATAGTATTCCATGGTGTATATGTGCCACATTTTCTTAATCCAGTCCATCGTTGTTGGACATTTGGGTTGGTTCCAACTCTTTGCTATTGTGAATAGTGCCGCAATAAACATATGTGTGCATGTGTCTTTATAGCAGCATGATTTATAGTCCTTTGGGTATATACCCAGTAATGGGATGGCTGGGTCAAATGGTATTTCTAGTTCTAGATCCCTGAGGAATCGCCACACTGACTTCCACAATGGTTGAACTAGTTTACAGTCCCACCAACAGTGTAAAAGTGTTCCTATTTCTCCACATCCTCTCCAGCACCTGTTGTTTCCTGACTTTTTGATGATGGCCATTCTAACTGGTGTGGTATCTCACTGTGGTTTTGATTTGCATTTCTCTGATGGCCAGTGATGACAAGCATTTTTTCATGTGTTTTTTGGCTGCATAAATGTCTTCTTTTGAGAAGTGTCTGTTCATGTCCTTTGCCCACTTTTTGATGGGGTTGTTTGTTTTTTTCTTGTAAATTTGTTTGAGTTCATTGTAGATTCTGGATATTAGCCCTTTGTCAGATGAGTAGGTTGCAGAAACCTGCAAAGTTCTTCACCTGCTTTCTCATTCATTTCCCCTTGGCATGATAAAAATGTTTTTAAAACCAGCAAAGAGCATACCTCACATAGTGTACTGCATGTTGCCAGTGGAGGGTGTCCAGATTTTTGGCATCTTGAACAAAGAATTGAACAAAACTCACAAACAAGGCAAGGAAAGAATGAAGCAACAAAAACAGATTTATTGAAAATGAAAGTATACTCCACAGGGTGGGAGCGGGCCCAAGCATAGGGGCCAAGAGCCCAGTTGCAGATTTTTCTGGGGTCCAAACACCCGCAAGAGGTTTCCCATTGGCCACTTGGTGTTCACCTCACGCAAATGAAGAGGCGGCCCACAATCAGTCTCATTGGTTGTGAAGAGCAACCAATCAGAGGCTGAAGTGAAGCTACAACATTACACTCCTGTGCAAAAGTCTGATTGGTTTGCATAGGAGTACCAATCAGAGGTACTTTCAATTTTCCATCTGCCATGCAGAATGGCAGGTGGCTGGCAAAGGGAGTAGCCTCTGGTCCTTTTGTTAGTTAAGTGTGGAAAGTCAGGGTTTTCCTTTTAATTTAGTTCTAGGAAGTCAGCGTGAATTGGCCTTAGGTTCCCTGCCTCCAGACCCTATTCTCCTCCCTCATTGGTATTTTACACAATTTTTCTACTTAAATTTATTGCCTGGGGCACAAGCCCACTCAAGTTTGTTTTAAAAGATGTGCCTCTGGGGATTCTTGTAAAGGTGCTCACGGAGAGACAGAAAAAACAGAAAGTTCTGGGAACCAGCCCACCTTGACCATCTTTCTGCACATCAGTTTCATTCTCTTACTGCTGCTGGCTTCCTCGCCCTCTACTACATGAATTTGCTGCTTCGTCATACCTTTGTCTTCCTTTGGCATGGACTGAGGCTCCAGAACAAACAATGAGGCAATGTCTGCAGAGTGCTATCAAGGCTGTGCAAATAAATACAATGGACACTCATAGAAACTAATGTTCATTTCCATTAGAAGGCTTCATGGAGAAGGTGGCGATCTGAGCTGAACCTTGAAAAATGATCCCTAAGAAAAATTTTAGGCAGAGTAAACAACAGAGGTAAAGCTATGGAGATAGAAAAGAACAGACCGTGTAGTGAAACTGGCATGGAGTCCCAAGGTGACTATAATGGAGGGTATCTATAATGCCATAAACATGACTCGAGTCACCAAAGGAAGTACGCTATGCAGGAGACAAAAGGAAAGTTGACATAAGAATAGGGATTGCCTACTCTTTTTTTTGGTATAAATTTAAGTGGTACAAGTGTAGTTTTGTTACATGAATATGTATAGTGGTGAAGTCTGGGCTTTTAGTGTATCCATTACTCAAATAGTGTGTATTATACCTGTTAAGTAATTTCTCATCCCTCACCCTCATCCACCCTTCTGATTCTCCAAAGTCTATTGTTTCACACTTTATGTCCATGTTTACACATTATTTAGCTCCCACTTATAAATGAGAATATGTGGTATATGACTTTTTGTTTCTGAATTGTTTCACTGAAGATAATGATGTCCAGTTCCATCCATGTTGTTGAAAAAGACATGATTTCATAATTTCTTATGGCTGAATAGTATTTTATTGTGTATATATCCACCATATTTTCTTTATCCAGTCATCCGTTGATGGACACAGGGTTGATCCCATATCTTTGTTGTTGTGAATATTGTTGCAATAAACATACAAGTGCAGGTTTTTTTTTTATGTAATGATTTCTTTTCCTTTGGATAGATACCCAACACTGGAATTACTGGATTGGATGGTAGTTCTATTTTTAGTTTTTTGAGAAATTGCTATACTGTTTTCTATAGAAGTTGTACTAATTTACATTCCCACCAACAGTGTATAAGAATTCCCTTTTCTCCATATCCTCTCCACCATCTGTTTTTTTTTTTGACTATTTTTTTTTTGAGACAGAGTCTCACTCTGTCACCCAGGCTGGAGTACAGTGGTGTGATCTCAGCTCACTGCAACCTCCACTTCCTGAGTTCAAGTGATTCTCTTGCCTCAGCCTCCTGAATAGCTGAACTTACAGGCAGCTGCCACCACACCTGGCTAATTTTTGTATTTTCTTAGTAGAAACAGGGTTCCACCATGTTGGCCAGGCTGATTTCGAACTCCTGACCCCAGGTGATCTGCCTGCCTTGGCCTCCCAAAGTGCTGGGATTACAGGCATGAGCCACCCTGCCTGGCCTTGACTTTTTAATAATAGTCATTCTGACTATTAAGATGATGTCTCATTGTGGCTTTAATTTGCATTTTTCTGATTATTAGTGATGTTGAACCTGTTTTCATGATCTTATTGGCCATTTGTGTGTCTTCTTTTGAAAAACGTCAGATATCAATATTTGTAAGTATTGATGATGTAATTTATAATGAAATTGCTTTCTCAGCTATTAATGTTAACTATATCATCTTCATATAGGCTTATAATTCATGTGTGCTATTCCATTTTCCTCTGTTCCTTTTATTTTCACTTCCCTTGTAATGTTAGTCTCTGTACTGATTTCTGAAGAGTTCATTTATGATTAAAGATGTTAACATTTTGTCTAGAAAAAAAGAAAAATGTCTATTCATATCCTTAGGCTCATTTTTAAACTGAATTTTATCAATTTTAATTGGGTTATTTGTGGGTTTTTTTCTTGGGTTGTTTGAGCTCCTTGTAAAATATGAATATTAGTCCCGTGTTGTTTGCATAGTTTGCAAATATTTTCTCCCATTCTGCAGGTTGTCTGTTTACCTTGTTGATTGTTTCTTTTGTTGTGCAGAAGCTTTTTAAGTTACTTAAGTCCTATTTGTCTATTTTTGTTTTTGTTGCTTGTGCTTTTGAGGTGTTAGTCATGAATTCTTTGCCTAGACCAATGTCTAGAAGAGATTACCCTAGGTTTTCTTCTAGTATTTTTATAGTTGCAGGTCTTAGATTTAAGTCTTTATTCCATCTTTAGTTGTTTAATGGTAGTTCCCTAGTCATGTGGTTTATTTTCTGGTAACTTTTTTGAACCCTCTTTGAAGTCCTTTATTCATATTTGCTAGCAAATAACTAAAAGAAAAACAAACATATCTCCCATTCATCAGGTGTTTTGTGTCACTGAATTATGGAGAAATATTACTTGTTTTTCCTGTCCTGTATTTTATTTATGCAATTGTGGCTATAATTTAGGACAATTACATTTATGCAATTATGCATTTCTAATCTGGAAATTTTTCCTTACATTAAAAATAAAGGGGGAATGTTTTCAATCAACTAATTACACCACGGATTTGTGAGGTGGTGTCTATAACGTTAAATAAACTGTGATAATTTGGGTAATTGTTCAGCAAGTATTCACTCCTCTTCCCCTCACACTGTAGGTGGGGTCTGCTTCACCAACCTCATGATGTTGGATGTGACCCTGTGACTTGTTTTACCCAAAGTAATGTTAGCAGTCATGATGCGAGTAGAAGCCTTAGATGTCCTTGGTTCTTAATTTGGCATTCTTAGTGGCATGCTATGAGGAGAGCATGCCTCAGAAAGAACAAATACATACCAAAGAAACCTGAACCTAGCTGTAGGCTGAATCCAAGCCAGACGCAGAGCCACTCAGCTAAGCCCAGTTTAAGTCACCTGTACTGCAGTTGACTTGCAAATGCTTGAGCATGAGAACGAATGCTTATTTCTGTAAGCAACTGAGTTTGATTTGGTTTATTACACAGCATTATTGCAGCAATAGCTAATATATGAACAATGTATTTTTATTGAATAATATTGAAAAACTTAGCCAAAGCTATAAAAAATAAACAGGGTATTGAATATATACATATATGTATATATATAGTCATTATTCATGTGGGTTTTTTTTGAGATGGGATCTCACTCTGTTGTCCAGGTTGGAGTGCAGTGGCATGATCATAGCTCACTGCAACCTAAAGCTCCTGGGCTGAAGGGATCCCCCTGCCCCAGCCTCCTGAGTACCTGGGACTGCAGGCCCATCCATCATGCCTGGCTAACTTGTTTTTGTTTTTGTTTTTGTTAGAGATGTGGTCTTGCTATGTTGTCAAGTCTGGTCTTGAACTCCTGGGCTCACGCAGTCCTCCTGCCTCAGCCTGCCAAAGTGTTGGGATTACAGGCACGAACCACCACGCCTGACCCACATGGATTTTAATGCATGGCCCAGGATCTGAACTCTGACCTGTTTGCTCACACATTGCTCCCTTGGAAAAAGTAGCTATTGATCAGATTTGCAAGTAAATTCTGGTTGCAAGAGTGGGTTAGGTTAGATTAGGAAAAATAATTCCAAATCATGTGGTTGCCAAGAGTAACCTGGCTAGCAGGGCTCTTGGTATCCTCGTTCAAGTTCTGCCTCTGCTCAATCCTGCTTCCATTGTTCTTCCATGGGAGTTCTTGAGATTACTGCCTGTAATCCCAACATCAACTCTGTTTCCCAGAGAACCTGAATGAAGGCAGAAAACAATATGTGGAGTATTTTTACCTTATATATGTAATATAGTTTAGATGTTTTATCCCCTCCAAATCTCATGTTGAGATGTGTCCTCCAGTGTTGGAGGTGGACCTAGTGGGGGATATTTGGGTCATGGGGATGGATCCGTCATGAATGGGTTGGTACCCTCTTCATGGTAATCAGTGTGTTATCACTCTGAGTTCACTTGAAATCTGGTTGTTTAAAAACAGACTCACTCTCTTGCTCCCTCTCTCACCATGTAACATGCTAGAAGGGAGAAAACTTCCCCTTCTCCTTTTGCCATGAGTGGAAGCTTCCTGAGACCCTCACCAGAAGCAGATATTGGCACCATGTTTCTTGCACAACTTGCAGAACTGTGAGCAAAAACAAATCTCTTTTCTTTATGATTTACTCAGCCTCAGGTATTTTTTTGTAGCAATGCAAATGAATGGGCACAATATGTTAAAAAAAATAGTGACTGGATACGTGTTTACACATGCACACACACACAGACACACACTTGTAACTGTCTAGAAAGATACAGTAAGTTGTTACAATGGAAAAGGAAGGAGAGATTGTCAATGAGAGGATTTACTCTTCTCTTGATATCTGTTTTCTTTGAAATTTTCTAAGAATTTATATCACTTTTTCAATAATTTGAAAGACAAAAACAAGTATGATGAAAAGCTCCAGTAGGCTGTATGAGGCTAGAGAGCTGAACCAAAAGATCTGCCGACTATAAGCCAACTAGTTTTGCCAAGGACATGGTGTTCAGTTGTACAAAATCCCATAATATTTTAGCAGTAAATATGCCTAAGCATCCAACTATAAAGATACACAATCTAAGTAGTGCAAGAAAACAGCTTTCTAGTTCCAAAGTATTATTATTATTATGTTAGGATCTTGCTTTCTTGTCCAGGTTAGAGTGCAGTGGTGTGATCATAGCTCACTGCAGCCTCGAACTCCTGGGCTCAAGCTGTCCTCCCTCCTCAGCTTCTCAAAGTGCTAAGATTACAGACGTGAGCCATCATGCCCAGCTATTATTTCATTTTACTAATATGAGATCAATATAAAGAAGTCAAGAAATGCAAAAAAGATTAAAAGAAAGTCTTAAAAAAATGACTGCCAATTCCGCTATATAGAAATAACTTTACTCCAGAAATCTTTCTGTACATATATACAGATGGAAGCATAGATCTATAAACTGGTGGAAGCAATTCTTAATGAGATCATATTCTAAATAAAGAATATTAAATTTAAATGTATTTGAGTTTAAGAGAAATAAAATTTGCAGGGATATAATGTTCTAAACAATTTCCCTACACTTAAGAAAAAAGTTAATGAAAAGCATTAAGAAGTTGAAGTTGTTAAAAATTACTTCCCTCCATTTCAAACAGTATTGACTGGAGTCCCTGCTATGGAAAATGAGGACATTACTAGCAAAAGCTAACACTTATTGAGTGATTACAATGTAACAAGCATTAATCTAAACGCCTAATGTGTACTAAGTCATGTAATCCTTAAATAAACCCTGTAAGATAGAGACATCATTCTCTTGTTTGTTGTTGTTGTTTTTGTTTTTTTCTGTGACACAGTCTTAGTTACCCAGGCTGGAGTACAGTGGTGGTATCTCAGCTCACTGTAACCTCAACTTCCTGGACTCAAGTGATCCTCCCACCTCAGCCTCCCAAGTGGCTGGGACTATAGGCACATGCCACCACGCTTGGCTATTTTTTTTTTTTTTTGGTAGAGATGGGGTTTTGACATGTTGCCCAGGCTGGTCTCGAATTCCTGGGCTCAAGTGATCTGCCCACCTCAGCCTCCCAAAGTGCTGGGATTACAAGCGTGAGATTCTGCATTTATCCTCATTTCCATTTTTTAAATAAAAAAAAAAAACTAAGGTTCAGAAAGTTTACATGATTGCATAGGGCCATGTCACTAAGGTAGCAGCAAAGCTAGAATTCAGACCTGGGCCCAGAGCCCCTGGGCTCCTAACTTCCACTGCCTCCCTTCTCACTGGTGCTTGCATTCCCATTGATTAAACTTTTTTGTGTGTGCTGTCAAATTTGTATTATTTATATTGTTTTATGTGCCATTGTCTTTTGACCACATTAGTTTAGTATTTATTCTATGTTTATGTGGATTTCATGCCACCTCCAGTCCTTTCACATAGATGTTCCATTTGTGAGTTTAGTAATTTGTTTTTGGCTTTTTTTTTTTCTTCAAGTAGGAACCTATGAATCCTCTATTCCTGGAGTTCTTTCAGATTTGAAAAGGATTGTTTGAATTTTGGGCATCTTGCTTGGATACAATCTTCAGTTATATGCTTTGGTTTTTAAAATAAATTTTCCTTGTATATTTCTCCACTGTTTTAGACTGAATCATGCTGTGAAAAAGTAGACAGGCTAGGTATGGTGGCTCACACCTGTAATCCCAGCACATTGGGAGGCTAAGGCAGGCATATCACTTGAGGTCAGGAGTTCGAGACCATCCTGGCCAACATAGCAAAACCCTGTCTCTACTAAAAATACAAAAATTAGCTGAGTGTGGTGGTGGGTACCTGTAATCCCAGCTACTCAGGAGGCTGAGGCAGGAGAATCACTTGAACTGGGAGGAAGAGGTTGTGAGCCAAGATCATGCCACTGCACTCCAGCCTGGGCAACAGAGTGACACTCTGTCTCCAAAAACAAAACAAAACGAAAAAAAAAAACCAAAAAAAAAGAAAAGAAGAAGAAAAAGAAAAGAAAAGAAAAGAAAGAGAGACTCATTTTTTTCTCCTTTACAGAGGATTTTCTTTTTCTACCCAACACCTAAAGAATACCTTCTCTTCCCTTCTGATTTATTTCCTTCTCTTCCATCTTTTTCTATCTCCCCCTCTCTCCTTCCACTTTCTTCTGTTCATTTTCTTTTTTTTAAAAAAAATTCTTTATTTTTAAAATATCATTTTACTAAGGTGTGGCTTTATTGTTGTTGATTATTCTGTATGAAATGTTCTTTCAAGTTTGTATGAATGTTTAGTTTGCTGGAATCATCCTTTATTTGAGGTTTTTTTCGGTGGTAATTCTTTGGGAGCTTTTATTGTTGCAGGAACTATGTTCACTGTGTCAGGATGCTCCTGTTGAATTTTGGATATCTGTGTTCCATATTCTTCATTGTTTCCAGTATTTCAATCCCCACCTTCTTCTCCAATATTTTTATCTAGTGATTAACTTTATTGGCGATTATCTCAAACCCTTTTTCTATCTTAGTAACTCAATTTACATTTCCATCCATTATGTTTTTAATCTATTTGTTATATCTATAATCATGTAGTTTTGGCTCTCTATGACTTCTGGCAATTTCCCATTTCTTCTCTTTCTTTTCTTTTCTTATCATACTGTTTTTAGCCTTTGTTTTATTTATTAACATAGTAGATTACCTTCTCATTTCTTTTCACCTTATTCTTGCTTGGTTAGTGTTGTCTAGAACTTACCTTTGCTCTAATATATTTACTTCCTGATTCTCTTTCCACTGCCCCTAAGAGGAGCTGACTTTCATTTTTGTGACAAAATTTAAGATATCTTCTAGCACACAAGGCATGAATAGGAGGAAGAGATTACTCAGAGGAAATGGTGTCTAGTATTTGTAACAATACCTAGACTCTGCTATCATACCAGAAGTTTTCCTAATGTTCTGTACTGGAGGTTATCTATTAGGGCAAGCAATCTACCATAACAAATAAATTCTCAGACCTTAGAGATTTAACACAACAAAAGTTTATTATAGTTTACTTATGCTATAGTCCAATGAGGATATCATGAGGGAAGGTAGCCAAAGTCATCCAGAGACTAAATTACTTCTATTTTTTGAGGCCACCATCTTCAACATGTGGCCTCCAGTGTCACTACGGACAGGGAAGAGAAATATGGAGGCTCTTACATGCATCTGGATGTGGCATTTGTACTGTATTCCACATTGCATGGGCTGAAACTCTGTCTCATGAATGCTGTGTAGTTGCAAATTACCTTAAAGATGCAGAGTAAATGTATACTCAGGAAGAAAGTTGAATGGGTTTGGTAAACTCATAACATTCTTTCTGCCATACGTTCAGTCCCTATTTTGCTGCTCACAAAATAATTATAAAGTGTGTTAACTGAAAATAAAATTCGAAGCCCTCCTGTGCCCCCACCAACCATCTGAATGGATTTGTCCTCTTGGCTAGGGCATTCCAAAGTTAACCTGAAAAACTGGTTCAGGCCATGGTGGGAAGGGTTGGACATGCCTCTTTATATCTTCCTCCCTTTTGGAATTCAGGAAAAGCCGACTAGCATTAACATCAATGCAGACCTTAAATTTGACAAGAAACATTTATAATCCATTCTCTCTGAAGCCTCCTACCTGGAGGCTTCATCTGCATGATAAAACGTTGGTCTCCACAACCCCTGATCGTAATCCAGACATTCCTTTCTATTGATAAATCTTTCAACCAATTGCTAATCAGAAACATTTGAAATCTACCTATGACATGAAAGCAACTCCCACACCCCTTGCTTTGAGTTGTTCCACTTTTCTGGACAGAACCAATGAATATCTTATATGTGTTTGATTGATGTCTCATGTCTCCCTAAAATGTAGTGCCCAGACCACACTGGACACATGTTCTCAGGATCTTCTGAGGGGTGTGCCATGGGCCACTGGTCATTCATATTTGGCTCAGAATAAATCTCTTAAACTATTTTACAGAGTCTGATTGTTTTTGTTGACAATAATTTGACAACCAACATTGTGCCTCAGAGAAGACTAAGAACCCTGAAGGAGTTGTCTGAACTTTGAGCTAAGGTATCAGCAGGAGCTCATTGAAAGCCTCCTTGACTTTGAGTTTCTCCTCTGATAGAATTGGTAAGTCCTCCTGAGCCCTGAACTTCCCTTTTATTGACTTTCCTCTATTCTGAGCTGCATTTTCCCCCTCCTAGAAAGTTGTTGTTTAGGATCCTTATTCTAGCATTCTAAAGGGTATTCTTTATTGTCTTTTTCTAAAGACAAGAAGAACGACCCACTTTTGGGCACCCCATTTGGTTTCTAGTTTGGAAGTGCATTCTAAATGGTCTTCTCCATTGCTTTTTCTCCAAAAATTAATTTTGATTGGCTTATATGCACATTTGCATGAGGAACTGAACTGTTGTTTTCATAGATAAATGAAAAATCAAGTTTCCTCAGCTCCAGAGAGAAAGGGCATTTTGCTATTGCCAGCTGAAAGGTGCCCCTGGGTGACCAGGGGCCAAGTTGGAGTATCTGAGGGGTTGACCCCCTGCAACATACAGCAGCCCTACAGGGAATTCTCAACAAAATTAATTTTAAAAGGCAAGGAAATGCATATAGGAGCTGGTCACTCTGTATTTTGAGTCCTCTTAGAGGTGCTAGACCTCTGGAGAGCAGAACCAAGACATGTAAGAGGGTGGGAATGACTCAGTGGTAACATACTCTGGAGTCCTGCCCACAGTCAGTACACATCACCTCACTACAATAAACTCTAGGCTAAGGCCGGGTGCGGTGGCTCACGCTTGTAATCCCAGCACTTTGGGAGGCTGAGGCGGGCGGATCACGAGGTCAGGAGATCAAGACCACGGTGAAACCCCGTTTCTACTAAAAATACAAAAAAATTAGCCGGGCGTGGTGGCGGGCACCTGTAGTCCCAGCTACTCAGAGAGGCTGAGGCAGGAGAATGGCGTGAACCTGGGAGGCGAAGCCTGCAGTGAGCTGAGATTGCGCCACTGCCCTCCAGCCTGGGCGACAGAGCGAGACTCTGTCTCAAAAAAAAAAAAAAAAAAAAAACTCTAGGCTATAGCTCAGTTTCTCTCTCTCTTTTTTTTTTTTAAGTGGGAAACGAATAATCTAAGAATGAAGAAAAGCAAGGAGAATGACCCTCTTTGGGGTATGCCGTTGGTTTTATGGTGCCTCTATTGGGATGTGTTTGTGTAAAATGGACATATTATGGTCTTTTTGTACACATTTACCTCAAGGAAGAATTCAGAGCTCAAAGGTTGACCTGCAAACTATCGAGCTCTTACATTCTGTATTTCTATATTTTCTTTTAGGCCTGCTTTAAAACTATGGAGATACAAACAACTGTTTAGATCCAGCCAGTTTTTTTCTTTGCAAACTGGTGAGTTTGTATTAATATCACATGGCTAGAGTTCTGAAGTAAAAGCTATAGCATCTTTGTTTGTGTAAGTGTGTATGTGTGTGTTTCTGTGTACTTACACATATTTTGTTAATGTGTCTTGGCCACAAGGTACTGAATTAGCTTAAAGTTAAGGAGTACTCATAAATTAAATAATAAGCCCAAATATTTTTCAAGTTCACATGACTTAAGTAAAATCTTAAATAAAAAGGCTAGCTTTAAAATTATTGGTAAAATAATTCTAAAAATGTCTTAGGAATTGTCAGCATTTTTGTTTGCATTTATTGATCAAGCAGTTTCATACTTATTTCTGCAGAATACTATATAATTTAGAAATAAATGCTTGTAAACAGACATATAATTTAGAACCAAGGTTATATTAATTAATGTCTGGGTAATTTCCAATTTGAAAATTATAAAAAAACACTTTAATGATGTGTTATTATAAAAGGTAATTATTTGTTGTCTAATTTAAAGGTAATTTAGAGGTTATATATAAAACAAGGCAAAAGGAACCAGGAAATAAGAGAAATGTAAAGAAAGTTATAGATATAAAGGGGTATATTTTGGTAATAAGAGTTAAAAGTAATTTTATATGAGAAAGAATCTTGTGTAGTGAATTTTTTGTTCTGAAATAAGATAATTGGTTGTTCATGAAAGGGATATTTAGGACAAACCAGAAAGTCCAAGCATGTCATGAATGGTCTATGTAAGTTGTAATAAAGTTGGTAAAAAGAAATTTATAAAAATGTTATGTGATCAAGTTAGCTATAATCAAAGAAAATTATAATAGTTTTTCTAAAAAGGGGGCTTTAATATTAAAAATACACATACAAAAGTAAAGAATTGGTTAGAACAAGATTTTATTTAAAATATTGACTTACTATAGGCCAGGCATGGTGGCTCATGCCCATAATTCCAGCACTTTGGGGGGCCTAGGTGGGCGGATCAGTTGAGGTCAGAAGTTGGAGATCAGCCTGGCCAATATGGCAAAACCCAGTCTCTACTAAAAATACAAAAATTAGCTGGGTGTGGTGGTGCCTATCTGTAATCCCAGCTACTCAGGAGGCTGAGGCATGAGAATTGCTTGAACGCAGGAGGTGAATGTTGCAGTGAGCCAAGATGGTGCCACTGAACTCCAGCCTAAGTGATAGGGCAAGACTGTGTCTCAAAAAAAAGTTAAAAAAAAAAGTGAAGTAAAATATTGATTTACTCTTAATGCAAGAAGTTTTTAATTTTTCAAACTCTAGAATCTGTTTCTTTTTGAAATTCTTCAGATTGATATCTCAGAAATTCAGCTCTTTCTCTCTTTTGAAAAGGCCTAGGGTAGTAACTCTCTCCTTCACCTTTTGTTGGTTCCTGTATTGTTCTCCATTAATAATCTAAAGTAAGGGAGAGCACTTATTGAAAGGAAGCAAATGAAAAATCTTTTGGAACTGCCTTAGTCTGTATATTTGTTATATCTATATGTTTATATGTATCATGTGGAAATGATATTTCACTACCAAACTATATGAAAGAGTTCTAATTAATTGACTTAAAGATGAGTAAGCACTTATCAAACTGAAAGAAGCTAGCTCAGATGCCTTTTAATTCACATGATCTTGTTAATCTTTGGTAAGATTAATTCTCTCCTGAAGTTTAAAATTTTAAAGTCATGTTATGTTAAATTAAGTAACCTCAGTGTTTTCACTGGGAATTAGATTACTAAGAGTTAAAATAGTAGGAGAGTAAAAGGTGTTTTTGGTGAAGTTCATTAAATCACAAGGTTATGGTTTTTGCTTAAAAAGTGTATTTGTTTCTAGTTTAGAGACTATTTAAGAGTTACTTTAAAATGAAGGAAAAAATTATATAGAGAAAACTAAACGTATAAAGAGAAAAACAAAAAGATGGGGAATGAGAAACTTTGATTCTTGAGTGGCCATGTGGTTTCCCATCTTAAGGAGCTGCAGCCGGGCTGCATTTGCTTACTAAAGGTAAAAGTTACCTCTGAGACCTGTGGTTGCCAAAAAGATAGTCAATGTGGGAGAAGGACAAAACCAAGTAACTATTAAAACCAGAGTGTATAATATAAAAGGATTGTTCCATTTTGTATATTGGTATCATTGGCCTCTGGAAAATCCTTTACTATGATGGATTGTAAAAATAACTACTTTAAGGTTAATATCCTTAATTTTAAATGCTACAGAATGAAAAAGCTTGTTTGGGTTGATTCAAGACCCAGAGCTCACTGCTAAACCATTGATGAGTATATGTAATCCAAATGCACAGGAGGTTATTCCTGAGAGAATATTCAGTCTAATGAGCTGGATAAACACCACTGTAAGGTCTTTTTACCTGAAGGAGACTTCCCAACTCTCCCTATAAAATGCCAAGTGGAGTACTCCAGATGAAGCAGCTGATACGCTTCATGTGCAAGCCATGTGGGACCGGCTTTATAATGACCAGGATATTCTCCACTGAATATGTCTCTTTCCCAGGTTGTGGTAAATGTTGGGGTTAAGGAAACCCTTTTAACATGGGCACCCCAGATGCCACTACTTCCACAGAATTATACAACCGTCTGAGAAGCCTTACCAAATTTGCTGTCCTTCATGGGTCTTATAGATGCTTAATAAAACATTAAGATAATTAAAATTTTTTAAAAGGTGAAAAAATAGGAAACACAAAAGGGAGTCAAAGGATTTGCTCCAGAAGGGTGATAGAAATCTTTAAATGGTTATTAAGAAATGAAATAAATAAAATGAAAATTGGTGGAGTTAAAACAAAGGTCCTTACAACTCTATTGAGGGTTGAGTGGACCAAAGGGAACCCCTGCTGGTTCCCCAACACTAAAGGGTTCCACCTCAGTTTTCTGCATTTGCCCCAAATTGGGTAAATATAAGAAAAATCAAAAAGCAAAAGTTATATTGAGGAAGGTAACATTGCCTAGGGCAATGATGAGGCAAATAAAGTTAAAAATTGACGGAAGAGCCTGAGTCCCTTGGCTCAACTTCCTCCCTGCTAGGAACCCAAATCTTTTTACACCATAAAAGGTAAAATGATCTGGGGATAGAAAAGAAAAGCACCTGGGACCAGAACATAAAAATATACAGGTTGATAGGATGATGAAATTTGAAATGTTTAAACAGGCTTTATGTAAAGTAGTTGTGACTCCTTTACCTAAATGTCTTATGAAAATAAGTACTGTATCTGACTAGGAGATGCTTCCCCTATGTAGTACTACACAACTGAAGGCATGTAAATCTGCCCTTTGAGAAATGATAACTGTACACTGTAAATGGGAACTAATAAGATTGCCTGAGCCCACAGAATATTGGGTAAAAGCTGGAATGCTAGTCAGGACAAATCCTCCACTTTATAGCCCTTCGTGGAACATTTATTGGGGTTTATGGCAAAAAAACTGAATACTTCCCAGTGACAACTACTGGACTGGAGAATTTCCACTGAAGGGGCATTTACTGCCTTGCTATGGAATGTTAACTGAAGCTATCCCTATGCTAATGGAAATAATGGTGCCCAAAAGAGTTCCATAATGTATTAGTCAAGGTTCTCTGGAGGGACAGAACTAATAGGATATATATAAATTGGAGTTTATTAAGGAGTATTAAGTCACACGATCACAAGGTCCCACAATAGGCTGTCTGCAAGCTGTGGAGCAAGGAAGCCAGTCTGAGTCCCAAAGCTGAAGAACTTGGAGTCTGATGTTCGAGGGCAGGAAGCATCCAGTATGGAAAAAAGATGTAGGCTCAGAGGCTAAGCCAGTCTAAGCTTTTCATGTTTTTCTGCCTGCTTTTATATCCTGGCCGCACTGGCAGCTGATTAGATGGTGCCCACCCAGATTAAGGGTGAGAGTCTGCCTTTCTCAGTCCCATGACTCAAATATTAATCTCCTCTGGCAACACCCAAGATCAATACTTTACATCCTTCAATTCAATCAAGTTGGCACTCAGTATTAATCATCATACATGATAAAATAAAAATGGTTTACGTAAGATCTTGCTACCTGACACTACAAGGAGGAGATACTCCTAAGCTGGGACCCTCCTTTTTTTCCTCCATAGGACTGACTCTAACTATATGAGGAGCTGCTAGATTCTACTGTGCCTGATAAACAGCTCTCATCTAACAAAAGCTACTTAGCATGTGAATGGCAGTTGAGAATGAACAAATGACATGCTGTTTAAAAGGCTGCTGCTCTGGTTGAAGAACAGTCAAGAAAATCTTCTTTTGAGTTATTTATAGTTTAGAGCATTTGGGTGAAGTATATTTTGGTAAATAAATTCACCTTTCTCTCTGAGTTCTCCAAAATTTGGAAACTGTGATTTTGACAGTATAGTGATTTGTGTAAGTTTAGTGAACGTCTTTCCAAAGAGGACAATTAGATACACTGGTTATTTTACCAAGACTTAGACTAGAATAACACATTTTAGGTAAAGTTCCAGGAAATCCAACTTAAAAAGTGCCTATATGGCCAATAAATTCTTGCTGCACTTTATGCAAATAATAAGGCCAAGTATAACAAGCCTAAAACTTATTTTGCACACAAATTGGCCTTACTATAATTTCTTTTAATAGAAAAGGAGGGCTAGAGAAAGAGAAATTGTTTCAAAGGAAAAGTGTAACACTTGATACTACATTTCAGCCCTGACTTTTTTTCAAGACGGAGTCTCGCTCTGTTGCCCAGGCTAGAGTGCGGTGGTGTGATCTTGGCTCACTGCAACCTCTGCCTCCCAGGTTCAAGCGATTCTCCCATCTCAGCCTCCCAAGTAGCTGGGACTACAGGTGCGTGTCACCAGGCCCAGTTAATTTTTGTATTTCTAGTAGAGATGGGTTTCACCATGTTGGCTCAGCTGGTACTGAACTCCCGACCTCAAGTGATCTGCCTGCCTCAGCCTCCCAAAGTGCTGGGATTACAGGCATGAGCCACCGCACCTGGCCTGACTTTTGTTTTTTGAGTGCAGATTGAATCACGAATTATTTCTTGGCTGCAATAATCCTCTAGAGAGTACGAGATTATAATTTTTATTCATATTTTTAGCTGGTGCCCTAATGGAATAGCTTCATTTCTCTGTTCTGACACACAAAATAGTCTTTTGATTGTCAAAATGTTAGTGTCATTTTTCTTTCCTTGTTTTACTTCCAAGGAAACAAAAATCATTGTATTTTGAAGACTAGAGATATGAATCTCCCACATTTGGCATCACACTGGATTTGATCTGTTTTTCACTGGAAATGCACTGCTGCTAAGGCTGAACCAGCATCTTCCCTTCAGGCCCAGGGACTGTTGTGGAAGAGGTGGGCTGGTGAGATTGTAAAGGCTGTTTTGAGGGACAGAATTAGGTGAGACCCTCCAAATCAAGATGGGTACAGAGATGCCTAAACACTGGTAAAACAAGGGACTTAGCCTATTATGTGGCATCTTTGCATCCACCCCAACCATAAAGAATTTATTGCTTCCTGTAGAATTAAAAAAAATTATTATGGGGAGGATAAAGATACCTCATGGCAAAACCTCCTGGGTGTAATACACCCAGTTATGAGTTGTGAAAATTGATACACATTAAAAATTTTTTTCAGAGAAATGCTCATGTTTCATATAGCTAATTGCTATAAGTCTGTAATTAAAACCAAGATTACAGTAGCTTAATTAATAGAAGTTAAAGATAGCTCAGTTTTGTAACCTTACCTTTGGCTTTTTGTTCATTGGCTTTTTACTTTAAAAATTTTGTTTAAGAGGCAGTGACTACCTGTCCACATCCATTCTTATCTGGCTTAGAACATTTAATTGACTGTACGTCTTTTGAATCTAAATCCCTCAGCCATAGGAGTCCCACTGAGGGACAGGATGGGCCCCAGGCAGGCAGCCATGTCACCCCGGAAACATCATGGGACAATATAAAAATTTGGTGGCCGTTGATGTTGCCTCTGGCAAATCTTGGCCAGAAGGGGGAGAATGTAAACCAAAACTAAAATTCTAGGGCCCCTGTAGCCAACTGAAAGGATTCCTCCTCTTGGCCAGGACATTCCAAAGTTAACCTGAAAAACTGGTTCAGGCCCTGACAGGAAGGGAGGGTCAGACATGCTTCATGTCCTCCTCCCTTTTGGAATTCAGGAAAAGCTGACCAGCATTTAACATCAACACAGACCTTAAGTTTGATAAGAAACATTTACTATCTATTCTTTCTGAAGCCTGCTACCTGGAGGCTTCACCTGCATGATAAAACTTTGGTCTCCACAACCTTTTATTGTAACCCAGACATTCCTCTCTATTGATAATAACTCTTTTGACCAATTGCCAATTACAAAAATTTTAAATCTGCCTACAATGTGGAAGGCCCTTCCCCCTACCTTTAAGTTGTCTTGCCTTTCTGGATTATACCAATGTATATATTTCATGTATTTGATTGATGTCCCATGTCTCCCTAAAATGTATACAACTAGGCTATGCCCAGACCACCTCAGGCGCATGTTCTCAGAATCTCCTGTGGGCTATGCCACTGGCCATTGGTCAGTCACTCATATTTGGCTCAGAATAAATTTCTTCAAGTAGTTTACAGAGTTCGACTGTTTTCGTCAACAAGAGTGAGTCACTTCTGGCTTCAGATCAGTTCTCCAAATCAGTGTGTCTTCCTGAGAGTGAGTCCATCTCATAGTTAGCTTCCTTTATTGAACCAGTTTCTCCCATCACTCATTCCTACAAAATAGGATGACTCAGTTAGTTTTACTACAAAAGCAAAGTACTGGACATAAAGACTAATTGTAGGCATTTGTTTGACTTGACAGTACCAAAATTTGTACTCTTGAAAAGTCCTGGCTGGGTGTGTTGGCTCATACCTGTAATCCCAGCACTTTGGAAGGGTGAGACAGTTGAATTGCTTGAGCTCAGGAGTTTGAGACCAGTCTGAGCGACATGGAGAAACCCCATCTTTACAAAAAATACAAAAATTTGTCAGGCATGGTGCATCTGTAGTCCCAGCTGCTCAGGAGGCTGAAGTGGGAGGATTGCTTGAGCCTGGGAGGTCAAGGCTGCAGGGAGCTGTGATTGGACTACTGCACTCCAGCCTAAGTGACAGCCAGACCCTGTGTCAAAAAAAAGTCCTAATATTTCAAATGCTGCTGTGACATCTTTGAGCCTCACAGGGTCCTAATGGCCTAACTGTGAGTTCTTCCGCCTTTGCCAGATATTCTCCAGACCCATCAGGGGAAGCCCACCACCTGGCCAGTTCACTTCTTCACTGGAGCAGCCACACTCCACCTAGGCCTCAACCTAATAGGAACCAGAAGGCAGCTCATCCACTTGTTACTACAAAGCCTGACTTCCTTTGACAGCCCTTGCTGGTTCAGCCTACTCACAAGTGCAACTCCTGTGTGTCCCTGCATGGCAAGCAGCATCCTCTTTCTCTGAGCTGTGAATGTATATGACTAACAAACTGCTTTCATTCTCCTCTGTCCAGTGTTGGTTGCCACATGTTTGGCCATCTCATACTACTCGGGGTGAAGGACCCCTCCTTTGCCAACAGGATGAATCGAAGATGATCAGGACGGTTAGGAGGCTTGCCACACGACGTTGCCTAACTTTTTAACAGAATTTTGTATTTTTTTCTTTTGACCATTTTTGTTAAGAGTATGACCTTAAGGGGCACCTGTTTCATTATTTGGTTTAGTGTGTTTGTTTGATTGATGGTTCCATTACTTAAATGTTGTGGAGAGACAGTTTTGAGGTGTAACTTTTTGTTTCAAAATTATAGACAATATCTTGTAGAAGAGTGTAGAAGGACAATGTACAGGGGTGTTGAGGAACAGTCAGCATCGATGTCATTATTGGACATGAATGATAAATAATACAGGAAACTTTAAATAAGAATGACCAGCCTGGGCAACATGGTGAACCCTTGTCTCTGCTAAAAATACAAAAATTTAGCCGGGCCTGGTGGTGCATGCCTGTAATTTGCTTGAGACAGAGGTAGCAGTGAGCTGAGATCATTCCACTACACTCCAGGCTGGGCAACACAGTGAGACCTTGTATCTAAAAAAAAAAAAAAAAAAAAAAAAAAAAAAAAAAAAAAAGACCATTTGTGTATTGGCATTTAAAAAAGACCAAAAATAACTTACAGACTTAAAAAAATGAACTCAGTACCACTATACCACATGAAGGCTATGTCTTATTAGTTTATGATAAAGTCTTATTCGCTTATGATAGGCTAATGTTAGTGCCATCAAAGACAAACTGGAGCTACTGAGTTCCAGAACAAATGCACCCCAAAGGGCCTGTATTTAGAGACTAACTCTACTTCTGAAGATTAAAAAATTGCTTAAGGCAGAGCCTGGTGGCTCATGCTTGTAAATCCAGCACTTTGAGAGGCTGAGGTAGGAGGATTTCTTGAGGCCAGGAGTTTGAGACCAGCCTGGGCATTATACCAAAACCCTATTTCTACAAAAAATAAAAAAATTAGCCAGGTGTGGTGGCATGTGCATGTGGTATCAGCAACTTGGGATGCTGAGGTGGGAGGATTGCTTGAGACCAGGAGATCGAGGTTGCAGTGAGCTGTGATAGCACCATTGACCTCCAGCCTGAGGAATGGAGCAAGATCCTGTCTCAAAAAAAAAAAAAAAAAAAAAGAAAATTCCTTTAGAATGTCTTGTTTTCTACTTCTAGAATACTCTTCAGGACCTATCTTCACATATGTCTGTGTAATATACAATGATTTTTATTATCAGTGCATTTTATCTCTCAATTTGGCAATTTAAAACTGCTATCTTTTCACCTGTAAGTAAAAAATAAGACGCTAGTCCATATGTTTGATCTTGAGTCTGACAAATTTGTAAAGTGACACGCACATCTGCCTCTGTGCTGTCCTGAATTAGCTGCCTTCATCTACATGACATGACCTACTTTTACTGCTGAACTTTTTTCTTTTCTTTTTAGATGGAGTCTCACTCTGTCACCCAGGCTGGAATGCAGTGGCACAGTCTAGGCTCACTGCAACCTCTGCCTCCTGGGTTCAAGCAATTCTCCTGCCTCACCCTCCTGAGCAGCTGGGATTACAAGCGTGCACTACCACACCCAGCTAATTTTTGTATTTTTAGTAGAGACGGGGTTTCACCATGTTTCCCAGGCTGGCCTCAAACTCCTGAGTTCAAGTGATCCACCCACCTCAGCCTCCCAAATTGCTGGGATTACAGGTGTGAGCCACCGTGCCCGGCCACTGCCGACCATTTTTAAAAGAACACTCTGATATGGTTCTTCTCTCTCCTTCCTCTCCTCTTCTGTTCTTTTGTCTTGTTCTGCTTCTCCCACCTCCTTTCTTTTTCTTGCTTTCTCCATTTTCGGCAGCTTGTTTTGTGCTTTTCCCCTATAACTTTAACTATACCACATGGCCAATAAACCTTAGAGAATATTCATTTATTCATTCATTCAATGAAGAATAGTTTTTGACCACCTTCTGTGTCAGAAATCAAAGCAGGGACTAAGTTTATAGAGATGAAAACAACAGAATCAACCTTAAAAATCTTCAAAATATAGTAGGGAGACAAAAGAATATCAAAAGTACAATGAGGGTAATAATGAATATATTTAAGGATTTTATGGGGTACAGATGAGGAGCATCTATTACATTAAAATTCACTGAAAAGTGGAATTTAATATCCTTAGTTATTCACAGGAGAGCTTTATCCATTTTGAATTAATAAAGTGATCCCATCTCTAGAGAGGCTTTCCAAATGTGCCTTCTGCAGTATGTGACTCCTGTAACATGACTTGATAGAGATATCTGTTAAATAACCTTTTATTTTTAGCACCTTTTGGACCAATGTAGCATTTATTTTTATGATGCTGAACTGCATTGCAAGCCAAGAGGGCCAGATACCTTTGTCATTCCCAATACATGATGTTCCCACATTTCCAGTTAGGGTTGTGATTATAATGTTTATTTGTTTATTCATTTTATTTTATTTTTAGATGAAGTCTTGCTCTGTTACCCAGGCTAGAGTGCAGTGGCATGATCTCGGCTCACTGTAACCTCCGCCTCCCGGGTTCAAGAGATTCTGCTGCCTCAACCTCCCAAGTAGCTGGGATTACAGGTGTGCAGCACCACGCCTGGATAATTTTTTTGTATTTTTAGTAGAGATGGGGTTTCACCATGTCGCCCAGGCTGGTCTCAAACTCCTGACTTCAAGTTATCTGCCTGCCTCGGCCTCCCAAAGTGCTGGGATTACAGATGTGAGCCACCGCGCCCGGCCAGTTAATGTTTATTGTATATTGATTTTAATCATTGAATTAAATAATCCTCTCAATAAACGAATTATCTTTTGTAGATTTAAACTTACTTATTACTGAAAATGTAACTTAAATGGCTATACCAAGAGCTCAAGTAACCTCGATCTCATAAGGAAAGAATGTCTTCATATAACTCTTTCTCCTTAGAAAGAAGATGCTACTGTAACGATCTGATAGACACTCAGAACACCTGTGTGTACTACTCTTTGTCCACTCTGTCGACTGTGAAACTATTCTACAATAATGTTGTTTAAGTTCCAATTTTCCCAGTTTGTTGTTTTGCATCTTACCTTGTAGGCCCTACTTAATAACCACTCTCAAGTGTGATATGTCAAAAGAATTCCTCACTAGAGAGACGGCAGATAGCTTTTGCTGTAGTTGAACAAAGACCCTTACTGCTCTCTAGGAAGGATGATCTGTTTGAACAATTATGCAGTTAGTCATGCATGCAGGTTTAATAACCATTGATGGATCATTCATAAACTATCACTCTGCATTTCTTCTTAATCAGAGGGTAAAAGTAGGCAACTGCCTAAGTGGTGCTCTGAAAATTCCCACACTACTGTGTCAATCCACCACCTACAATTTCTATGTTAACCTTGTTAACCTTATTTCTTTGGGTTGGAAAAACTATTTGGGCTTCCGTACTTCAAAAAGATAAGGAGAATTTTGACAGCAAGAATAAATGGGTAACAACATTCCTATTATAGGATTGTTGATCAAAACCTTCTTGGCTTAAAAAACTATTTAGGAAAAGATGCTCTAATTAATAAGCTTGTGCAAAATACCTAAGATGATGATGATGATGGTGATGGTGATGATGATGATGATGGCAACTAACAAATATGACACAATTACAGTATGCTAAGCATGTTGCTAAGAGTTTAACACGGATTATCATATCTAATACTCACATCAGCAAAAAGTTAGATACTTTCATTATCTGTGCTTTGTGGATAAAGAAACTGAGCCTTAAACAAAGTTGAATAAAGAGCCACGGGTATGCGATAAATATGTATTCCAGTCGAGAATCTAACCTTGGATTTCTGACTGTACTGTCAAAGCTCTTAACCAATGTTCTGTGAGTGTCCTGGGCTGCAGGAAAGAACGGCTGGAATAAGGACTAATGGGGCTGTTTTACATCTCTCTTCCCATTTCAGCTTTCTTCCAAATGGCTTCTGTCAAATTCTACTTTAATTGCTAATTTATTCATCCAGCAGCCATTTAGTGGCCACCAACTAAGATCTTGGGGCTATGCTTGATACTGTGAATATAAAAATAACTGTAAGGTAGTTCCCTCCTTCAGGCAGCTCATAGCTCAATGGGACATCTAGAAAATAACAAAGAATTGTAGGAACAGTGTGGTGAGGACCATGCAGGAACAAGCAAGGAGCACTGGGCAAGTACAGCGGGCACTGGGGAGACACTACACTATGGTTTGCCTTCATTTAGAAGTTCCAAGAGGTGGCCAGGTGCGGTGGCTCATGCTTGTAATCCCAGTACTTTGGGAGGCTGAGGCGGGGGGATCACTTAAGGCCAGGAGTTCAAGACCAGCCTGGCCAATACGGTGAAACCTTGTCTCTACTAAAAATACAAAAATTAGCTGGGCATGATGGTGGGTGCCTGTAATTTCAGCGACTTGGGAGGCTGAGGCAGGAGAATTGCTCAAATGCGGGAGGGAGAGGGTGCAGTGAGCCGAGATTACGCCACTGCATTCCAACCTGGGCAACAGAGTGAGACTCTGTCTCAAAAATAAATAAAAAAGAAGTTCCAAGAGGTGCAGTCTTTTCCCTCCCTCTTTTCTTTGCTATTCTTTACCTCATTCTTTCATCAAATAGTTAATGTAATTAGATTAAAAATAACCACGGGAACCATACAGTGGTTACAAGCTCAATCTCTGGTTACTGAACCTCTCAGAGCCTCATGGCTTCTCATTCGTACTTCTTAGGTTTGTTGGATATTGGTGAATATTAAATTAGAAATAATGTCATCACATTCTAACTATCCTTCCCTGCTTTACTTTTCAGAATAGCCCTTACCACCCACTGATATATTGTTGATAAGTTTGCTTGGCTTGGCCAACTACTATGTACACTCCATGAAAGGTGGGATATGCTGGGCATGGTGTCTCACGCCTGTAATCCCAGCACTTTGGGTGGCTGAGGTGGGAGAATCGCTTGAGCCCAAGAGTTCGAGACCAGCTTGGGCAACATAGTGAGAACTCGTCTCTACAAATAAAACAAAATTTGATGGACGTGGTGGCACATGCCTGTAGTCCCAGCTACTCAGGATGCTGAGGCAGGAGGATCATTTGAGCCCACGAGACAGTGGCTGCGGTGAGCTGAGATGTGCCTGGCAACAGATTAAGACCCTGTCTCAAACAACAGCCACAACAACAAAAAAGAAAGAAAGAAAAGAAAAAAAAAAGGAAGCAGGAATATTATCTGCTTTCTTTATTAATATACCCATATACCAATAATAGCATTTGGCACTTAGTATTTGAATAAATTAGTGGATAAATGTCAGTAAAGCATTTAGCAGAGTCTGGCTCATAGTAAACACTCAATAAAGATGACTTTTTATCATCATTATTATTATTATTTTAGAGACAGGGTCTCAAGGTCTTGCTATATTGCCCAGGCTGGCCTTAAATTCCTGGGCTCAAGCTGTCCTCCTGCCTCAGCCTCCTAAGTAGCTGGGATTACAAGCTGCATCTGATTGATTATTGCCTGATATATATATCTATATGTATATATATACAAACATACATATATATATTTGCATTTCAAAAGTGGTAAAGCTTTACAAGGGAAAATCACTAACATTTGTCTTGTGTGTCCTGTTTAGTTATCTTCTGCCCACTTCTGTTTCTTCTCCATCATTCTGTTATTTCACTAATGAATACCCTAAGATGTGTTAAGTGATTGGTTTACCTTTAACACTAGTATTTAAGAATTAAATGCCTGAACACAGAACAAATTAAGAAAAGAAGGATGAATCCTTCAGTGTGTGGTTTGGAACGAGTGGTTGAAATATTGGCACCAGCAGTGGAGATATTTTTGGAGAAGGGAAGTAACAAAACTCAGGAATGGCTGAGGATATTGTTTGTCCATGCTTTTAATTCTTTTTTCCCTCTCTGCACCTTTTAAATCATACCATTAACCTGCTACATTCTGACTATCACACAGTCGGATGACGTTTGTGCGTTCGTAACATGAACATTTTCTACTTTGAGATATGATTGCTTGTGTTGCCCTGAAGAAAATCTTCTTAACCACCTCCTCCTGGCTAGGGCAGGAAATGGCTGTAACCCTGACACACACGTGGAGTTTGATGACTCAGGAGTGCGCCTTCCTTTTAGTCAAAATCCTGACAAAGATATCCTTATTAAATCATCTTCTCTTATTTAGTTTTACTTAAAAATTTCTGAGGTGGCTCCATTGTTTTAAGTCATTAACCTAGATGTCATTTTCTGTATGCAGGGACTTGTCATGAAGTTTCAAATCTAAACTGTCAATCTAGCCTGGCGTTTTTTTTGGATAAAAATTAACAGGTATATTGTTTGTACAATTGGAGTCTCTGAAGGAGATATATAAATAATTAAGATATATAAATAATTAAAATAATAAGAAAAAACAGTGAAAAGTTTGGATCATCAACATATAAATTCATGTAGATCAGAAAATTTCAGAATTTATGTAAGTATAACACCATATCTAGAAACTGCAGTGGCAAACTGGTAAAAACCAAATATGAAAAGTAAAATCTTAGACCCAAACACAGAAAGACAAATTACTTAGAAGGACGTAATACAGGAGATGGCTGATTCTTGATTAGGGACTATGGAGGTCAGAGTAGACAGTAAAATAAATTTCAAGAAACCTGAAACTACCATTATAACTTTAAACAATTTCATATAAAGTGAGAATATTCTTTAAAAATGGGTGTAATAAAGATTTTGTGATAACCAAATGCTGAGAAACCTAGCATGGTTTTGATCCCAATGATCACATCTTCATTTCACCTATCTGTAATGTTTTCTGTATGGGATACTTGTTTTTCTTGACTTTTAGTATTCTTTATCTTATAGTTCATCTTGTTTGCTGAACACCACTGATTTGGGAGCACCGTCAAGTGCTTCTTTCCCTGACATATTTTATAAATAGCCACCAGGGTAGAAAGCTGTAAAAAGAAAGCATAACTCTTTGAAGATGATCCCAACTTCAAATGAAGATTAATTATGTGGTAAATCAATAATGATAAAATACTATAATAATTTTATTTCTGAAATGAGCTACTATATGAATGCATCTAAATTCATACCTAGTCTATTATAAGTTCATATTGTTTTAAACAATTTCTATCGCATTGCACTGATCTGCATGCCTATTTCATTAAAAACCAAAAGAATTTTTAGTATTTATCTTATTAAATTCTTTCTTTCTGTATTTTCTCTGTGAAATGTGTAAGTTATGTTCAAAAGGAAATAGTTATGGTAAAGTAAAATATTCTCTTCAGTTTTCCTAAACATTTCTACTGATACTGATTTTTTAAATTTTTTAATTTTATTTTTATAGAGATGGGGTCTTACTATGTTGCCCAAACTGGTCGTGAACTCCTGGGCTCAAACAATCCTCTTGCTTCAGCCTCCCAAAATGCTGGGATTATAGGCATATGCCACCATACCCAGCCTCTACTTATACTATTTTGAAGAGAAGGGTAATACCATTTGTCCAATCAACATTTTTTCCCTGTGTGAAAGCTGATATATTGGGATATTCATCTCTATTTTTTCCACATGTACATTTTAAGAAATTCTCAAGTGCCTTAGAGAAACAATGTATTATGTGTGTGTGTACATATTCAATTAAAAATAAGACATATCAATTTCCTGCTCAAATACTACAACTATATGGCAATATTTTATTCTTGTGCCTTAAGGTCTGTTATTATTCCCATTTTTGCAGATTCAGTCTCACAGCTTCAAATTCACAGTATCTGGAAGTAATTTAAATTATAAATGGTAATAATCAGAGAGCAGAATTATCATTTCTTTGATTCTAGATATAAACTTCTCTTAGCTGCTTTGGAAGACACATCATACCACTGAGTCATGTGTAACATTGTTTTACAACTAATACATATTAGTCTTTTGCATAAAATTGTGACTGGTAAGCTGCACTTTCTCTTTTTGGTTATTAATGACAATAATAACTTCGATGAAACTGCATACTAACTGAACATGGACAAATAAAGTAGTAGAAAAATATTTTTATTATTATAATTGTTTTTCTTTTTCCTTTAGGCTTTGTAAGTTTTACAGCGATTATACTAATACAAATGTACTTTTTCAGTGATGTGTTGGAGTGGGCTTGTACTGGTTCACAAGAGCTGATGGTTGTGCACCTCTTCCCATTTCCAAGTCTGGTGACATCAGGTTGATAGCTTGAAATTGGCCTTAGTGGAAGTATTTGGGTTATAGGAAGTAGCAAATGGGACAAACTAGGGCTCTTGTCTCTTTAGACCTGGAGAGCTGGTTGTTAAACATTTACCAGCATATCACCTTTAGTATTGTATCAATGTTAATTTCCTGATTTTGATCATTATGCTAAAGTTATATAAGGAAGTATCATTGTTTTTAGTAAACACACCCTGAAATATTTAAGGACAAAGATGTTTTATATCTATAGCTTACTTTCAAGAGGTTACAGTCATGCACCATGTAACAATGTTTTGGTCAATGATTGACTGCATATACAATAGTAGTTCCATAAGGTTATAATACTGTATTTTTACTGAAACCTTTCTGTGTTTAGATACATTTAGATATACAAATACTTACCATTCTGTTACAATTGCCTATGGTGTTCTGTATGGTAACATGCTGTACAGGTTTGTAGCCTAGGAGTGAAACCACCTTTGCAAAGATTATGACAGTGAAAGAAGTCTAGCATGGCTGACTGCATCTTGCTTCTAGCTTCACAGGCTGGCTGTTCTCACTCATTCCTGGGTGTAGGCCAAGCTAACCATGGGGGGGAATTTACAGTTTAACTTGGAAGTAAGGAAAATAATACCCCTTCCCTAAAACTAACCCCTTCCTTGCCCAGAGACTGAAGCTGCCTTTGTAAAACTAATAAAAAGCCATGGGACTAGGATTATGGGAGGGGCCTGAGTTTTGCTAAAATGTAGGTATAGTTTCTATAATCTCTTATTGATCAGGAGTCATGTGGCCAGAGGTCACAAGATGTGTGACTTCCCCGATTGCTCTTCAATAGATAACATCACTGTTGTAGTACCTAAGATTGGACTTTTGAGATGTTTTTCAGACTTCTGCATCCTGGCAGCTGACTGACCCCACCTGGAACTGTGACTCATGACTCAACCAGTCATGTGGACTCCATCCAAAGGTGGACTCAGTGCATGAGGACAATTTCTACACCCCTCTGATTTCATCCACAACCAATCAGCAGCACCCATTCCCTAGCCCCCTGCCCACCAAATTATTCATAAGAACCCTAGCTTCTGAGTTCTTGGAAAGACTGATTTGAGTGATAACTCCAGCCTTTCCACTTGGCTAGCTCTGCATTAATTAAACTTTTTCTCTACTGCAATACTGCAGTCTCAGTCAATTGGTTTTGTCTGTGCAGTGGGCAGGAAGAACCCACATTAGGTGATTGCAGGAGCAGTAGGCTCTACCGTATAGCCTAGGTGTATAGCAGGCTATACTACCTAGATTTGTGTAAGTACACTCTAATGTTCACAAAATGATGAAATCATTTTATGAGGCATTTCTCAGAACATACCCTTGTTGTTACATGATGCATGACTATATATACATATATATGCATGTTCGTGTGTGTGTTTGTGTATGTGTATAGTATATAGATATAAGAGAGTTATGATAGGAAGAGACAGAGAGGGAGAGAATGATGAAGCAAATGTGGTAAAATGTTAACATTTGTGAAATTTGGGTAATGGTTATGAGGAATTCTTTGTATTATTTTTGTAATTTTTCTGTAACTGTGAAATTATTTCAAAACAAAAGGTTAAAAAGAAGTGTCCTTGAGGCTAGGATATAGTGCTACAAGAAACAAAGAATGAAAAAGAACAGAAAAAACCAAGAGCACATTCTTGAAAGGTGACATAAAGTAGTGTTTAGGAGTACAGACTCTGGAGCTAGGCTGCCTGGGTTCAAAAGTCAGCTCTGTGTTATTTTCTGTGGTCTTGTCCCACTAAACCTCTTTGTGCCTCTTTCATCTGTAAAATGGAATAATAATAATATCTATGTAAAGGAAAACTGTTTCTCTACTTAAAACACTTCTGACAGTAAATGTATGAGTTTTCCACACCAAGTGAATCTCTAATTTTCTGCAGACATGGGTGTCCTATAATTTAATTCACTTTTGATACTAACTACCGAGGGCTAGCTCAGACCCCACAGGTTAAGGGTTCAGTTCCACAAGACTGCTTCCCATTTCAGATGCCCATCACAAGTAGTGGGTCCTCAAGTTACCCACACTTCTGTCTGATGTGGCCACAAATCCTGGCTTCTGACAACTTCCTGCACAGGTTTGATAGTTTGCCATAATAGCTCACAGAACTCAGGGAAACACTTTGTTTACTATTAGCATTTATTATTAAGGAGATTATGAAGGACACAAATGAACAGCCAGATGAAGAGGTACATGGGGTGAGGTCTGGAAGGTCCTGAGCCTAAGAGATTCTTTCCTTTAGTGACAGGATATGCCACTGTCTGTGGATCTGATTACCAGCCAGGAAGCTCTTCAAACCCCATTGTTTTGAGTTTTTATGGAGGTTCCAGTACATAGGCATAATTGATTAAATCATTGGCCACTGGTAATTAACTTGATCCCCAGTCCCTCTCCCTTTCCTAGAGGTTTGGGGGTAGTGATAAAAGTTCCAACACTCTAATCACCTGGGTGCTTCCACTGGCAACCAGCCCCCATTGTCCAAGAGTCACCTCATCAGCATAAGCTCAGGTATACAGAAAGGGGTTTATTATGAATAACAGAAGATGCTCTTCTCACAACTGTCACTCAGAAAATTTCAAAAGTTTTAGAAGCTCTTTGGTCAGGAATCAGGAACTAAGACCAAATATCAAACAAAAGACACTCCTGTCACCCTCTCACTTAGGAAATTACAAAGGTTTTAGTAGCTTTATGCCAGGAACTGGTACAGAGACCAAATATATGTTTCTTACTATGTCACATTATGTCATGCAGTTGTGATGATTGAATGAGTTAATATATAAAGCACTTGTGTCAGTGACTGGCCCTTAGTGAGCATTAGCTATTACTGTTATTATTGGCTTTGAGTTCCAAAAGAAGGTATTGAAGTTTCCAAAATCAGCTTGGGCAACATGGCAAGACCCTGTCTCTACCAAAAAAAAAAAAAAAAATTAGCCAGGCGTGGTGGCTTGTGCCTGTAGTCTGAGCTACTCAGGATGCTGAGGTAGGAAGAACACTTGAGCCTGGGAAGCAGAGGTTGTAGTGAACTGAGATTGCATCATTGCACTCTAGCTTGGGTGACAGACTGAGACCTTGTTTCAAAAAAAAAAAAAAAAGTAGATTCCAAGAATCAACAGCCAGGTGCTTTGGGAGAGGAAAGTGCTTTCAGAATTCCAAATTCTTGGCTTTAATCACCAAGAACCAAAGTTGGTGGGCTTAAAGCAAAAAGTATACTATAACCATTATGGAATGTGAAGGTGTAGGATATAGATAAAAGGATAGTTTTAAGTTACAAGGTAAGGAAATTAAAAAACAAAACCCAAGGCAGAAACCCAACCACCAAAAATATTTTTCCTTGGCTGGAATAAGGTATTTGGGGAGACTTTGGAAAAAAGAGCCAGAGAGCTTAGATAAAATGTGAGGCTTTGCTCTCTCTCTATTCTTACTTTTCCAGGTTGAAATCTTTATATCAATGATGATGATGGTGATGATGATGATGATGATGATATTTACTGAGCAGTAACTATATGCCAGACTGTTCTAGGAGCTTTATGTGGATGATGTAACACAATTCTCCCAACAAAACTTTGTGGTAGGAATTATTATCACCATTGGTATATGAGAACTTAAGAGGCAGAAATGGCAAGTAAATTGCCCAGAGTCAGACAGTTAACAAGTGTTGAAACAGAATTAGATCCCAGATAAATGCCAGGGCCTGTACCATCTCCAGTGGGTTTGGGGATTATAAAGAAGGGTGACTTGTGCTTGCATCCCATGTGGAATTTGAGGAGGAAAGAAACTTGATAGAATATTCAAGTAAGAGTGGCCCCCATGATGCCACCCTGATATCCACCTCCTGGCACTGATCATTGTGTAGTCCCCTTCCACACTGCATCAGTGTAACCAGTAGAATACGGCAGCAGTGATGGTATAAGACTTCTGAGGCCAGGGCAAAGAAGACAGCATGGCTTCTGCCTTGTTCTCTCTCTCACATCACTTGCTCTGGGGGAAGCTAGCTGGCACATCCTGGGGAGCATTCAGAACCTCCACAAAAAGGCCCACGTGATGAGTGTTAAATGGAAAACCTTAGACAAATTAAATTAGCAGAGTTTAATTGCGCAAGGAAAAAAAACCCAACAATTCATGAATCAGGGAGCCCACAGAATCACAGGAGATTCTGAGAGACTCCAGGGATGGCACATGGGATGCACAGAAAAAGGAAATGAGGTATAGAAACACTTGGATTGGTTACAGCTCGGCATTTGCCTTATTTGAACATGGTTTGAACAGTTGGCTGCCGTGAGTGGTTGAAGTATGGCTGCTAGGATTGTCTGAGACTCAACTCTTGTTACAGAAGCATATTCCTAAATTAGGATTTTCAATGTGCTCCCCTACTAGGTTAGGTTATGGTTTGTCCATAAGGGCTCAAGTATTTGACCTACAGAGGCTTTCTCAGGCCAGATTTCAGTTTGATTTAACATGAGGAACTGGAACCTATGGTCAATAACCAGTGAGGACTGAAGCCTCCCACCAACAGCCACGTGAATGAGTTTAGATGTGGATTGGCCAGCCCCAGGCAAAGTTTCAGGTCACTGTGTATGGCAGATGCACCTGACAGCAATAACTTAACTTAGGCAGACCTTGAGAATGACCCTATGGTTTAAGAACAATGTGCGTTTAGAATTCCAAGCCAAGGAATCCGGGGGTGGCCAACCTAGAGATCCATTACTTATCTATGAGAAACATCTGAACCCCTGTTCATTCCATAGAATGCAAGCTGTACAGGGGAGTGAGGCCCTTTGTTTGGGTTAAATGAAGATTGCCTGGTGGAGGTTGATGGGGAAGGGTGCTAAGTGAAAATGTTATATAAATTATATGGTTTTTACAAGTGGTTTCAATTCCGTGCAGCCCACTGCCCTTGGACTTCCCTGTATATAAGTCCCCTCAACAAACCCCATGTCTCACTTGCTGGCTCCGCATGTCTTCTTCATCCTTTTCAACATAGTGCTGTCCCTCCTGAAGTTAATAGGGATCCAGCACGACAAACTGTAGCACTAACTGATACCGTGATTGCAGCCTCATAAAAGACCTGAGCCAGAACCACCCAGCTAAGTCGCTCCTTAATTCTCGATCAACGGAAGCACATGTTTGTTGTTTTAAGCCACTAAATGTTGGGGTGATAGGCAGCATAGCAACACATAATCTAGCACAAACAAAAGACAGCCTCAAAAGAAATGGTGGTGTGGCATGTTTGAACAAAGAAAGCCTGAGCTAGACCACCTTCCCCTTAAAGTCTTTTCGGCTAAGAACTAAGGTCTACCAGGCAAGTCCAGGGATAGGGTTATAGAACCCTGTAGCGGGGTCTGCAAGGTGGACCATCCATGCCAAGGCAACAGACTCAGTGTTACACCAGCTGAGGACATATATGGGAGGCAGTGGAGACAGAGGGCGATGCTCAAGTCCTCTGTCTCTTCCTGTCTCGCCGGCATAATGCAAGTCACCCAGGAACTCATACAATCCTAGGAACCTTACTCAGGAAAAAAGAGGCAAAGGAGAAGGGAGAGGTGGGATAGTCATAAGAGACTGAGTTTTAAACTGAAAGTAACTAAGCTACCTTGAATTGGTGAGAATGAATTTTCTTCCTCAGATGAAAATTGGGTTTCAGAGTAAAATTAATTTCAGGTACAGAGAAAATAAGTTATTTATGGCCTTTTGTTCACTCAATGTTTGTAGTTAAAAACCTTCACACCCACTATTTCATGATTGATAGTGACCTCTTTATTCCAGAGCAAGATAAAAGAAATAGATCAATGATGTATAAAAAATCAGTGTTGTCTTTATTTAGAAGGAATATGTGACTTTGAATTATTTTTGGTATTGGGAAATACATTTTTATGGAGTACAGTATCTCTGGAATTGCACTATTGATGGCTAATACTCCTGATGCACTCATGATGTTCCACAAAATAATTCTCACTATTTTACAAATATTAAAGTCATTCCATTCTCACAACAAATTTATGGTATACTATTACCATTAGCCCTCACTTTAACATGGTGAAACTGAGATAAAGAAAGGTTAAGCAAAGTGCGAAAGGTCATAGCTAGTCAGGCTCTGAGATCTATGAACTTAACCACTACCTTTTCATACTCCTCAAGTTGTATCTGATAGTTCTTCAATTTTTTTTTTCCAGTATGTCAAGTTTGTCCTGGGAGCTGTGACAAGTTGGAAGAGTATAAGATACGGAAGCAGATTTAATGTGTATTCTTATGATGATACTAGACAAGGAGCTTATTGGCTTGTCTTAAATGGAGTTTATTATATTCACCTACATGCATAGGTATTTGTGGATATAATCCTGTTATATCTGGACTTCACTTTAAAGGTGAATAGCATTGGGTGTCCTGGCTTTGGTGTGGAGGGCTGCACAGATCTTCAAGGGTTGGCTTGTAAACATGTAATCAGAAGAGCTGGTGCTGCCTGAGAATCCAGAGCAAGTTTTAAATAGCTCACCGAGAGCTAAGCTGGTCTTTCCATGTCCAAGTTATCAAAAATAGTTTCCTAATTTGTATGTGTGACCTTTTCTGGCTACAGATGCTAAGCCATGAAGGCCATTCTGCCTTTGCTTGTCTCTTGTCTGGAGGCAAGAGCAAACTCAAGGCATTCTCAAATATAACTATAATTTAAAAACCCAAATAATCTCAAACATGGTGCCTGCATAGAGTCCTGTGAGGTCCATGAATTTCTCTGAGTTTGATGGAATCACTCTCTCTATCAAATACCTTTAAGACAGGGGATGGGAAATGGAGCCTTGGTAGCTGTGTTCTACTTTCTTCAGAATGTTCAGCCAGAAATCAAAACAGCCATAAACAAAGAGAAGCCTGGAGATTCTTCTATAGATAACTTGAGACTCTTTAACATTGTTGATCAACTTGTTTTACCTGACTCACCTAATAATTTATAGAAAGAAGCATTACTATGATCTAATGGCTCTGTTCACTACTTTTTGTTGGCCTAGAAGGTAGGTTCAAACATTTCTAAATCTTTTCCATGAACTTTTTCCTTGAGAAGAGTTCTGATAAACACTCATTATGTGAAGTTAGTGGGGAAGAAGAAAAATTATGTCCATGTGGAGAGATTGTCTAGAATGCTGATCATGTGGAAATATTATGAAACATGAAAAATAAACTAAGCAAAACTAGAGAATAAACATCCAAAGTACTTAGGGAGCCAAATTTTGGCACTATTTTCCACTTAAAAAAATCTGCTACTATAGTCCAGAAAAAAATATGTTTCAGTGTTCTTCTCTATAAAGTGACTTCTAAGTTCCTAGCTAGAAGAACTTATTATATTTATATGAAATACAAAGTTATGAACTTCTATTACCATTGCTAATTGGCAAAGAATTTGTTTTAATTTTCTAGGTGAGTTAGTTGCAATTTAACACTGTTTATTTTGCTGCTCCAAGATGGTCAGTTAACATTTATTCAAAGAATGGAATAAATAGCATTTTATTTTCCTTAGTTACAAAATAAATAGCTATTTCTGAAAATTTTGTATTACTCTTTTCCTACTACTTCAATTTAGGCTCACTAGGCCTTTTGTTTAATTTGAGCTTACTGGTTCTTGAACCCACCCAGAAAGAAATTTTTAAATGATGCATTCTAGGCATGCATAATGTATGCTATAAACTTCTGCTTCATCATAACTTTTCTTGCACATTAATATTATTTACCATGGGTCTGTTTCAACTGTGTGGAGCTCTTTTACATTCATGTTTGTGAACATTTCTGTCTCTTTTTAAAAAAATTTAATTTTGCTACAGAAATCTACTAGCCCAGCTAATCTTTTTGATTAGGTCACAGAAGGCATCTGTAAGTCACTGATCTATGTATGCCTTTGGGCTGAGTGCCTACTCCTGATAGACACACAGGTCGAAGGTAAGCAAGTTTTCAAGGAAAAAGATGTGCAATGCTGGGCACTACTGGCATATTACTATTGCGTATAATACAAAGTAATAACCTAAAGGTTATCCCAGTTCCTTGAATATTGAATATCCTAGTACCTTGAATATTCTTTTGAGATAAATTCCTTACTGTTTATTATGGAGCTCTTGAACTTGATTTATTTCATAATAAGGATCTTAGGACAAATAATTAAAAACAGCTTTTGAAAACATGCTGACATGGTTAGTTAGCTGACCCAAAAGTTCTTCTTACTTCTCAAGCTAAAGAAATTTTGTGAATTTTCTTGATATTCTGGTAAAATAAATATGTGGGGCAGCATGACGGCTCTTCCGTTCCTCTTACTTTGGCTTAGATTCTGTGTCTGAAGCTCTAGCAGCCATCTATGGCTGTCAGGGAGTCCCTTTGACAAAAGGGAGCCATTGAACTGATGTCAGCCCTAGGCTTCCTCTCACGCAAGAAAAGAAAAATGACTCTATTTTTAAAAATTCACTCAGATTTCCGATATCTTGATTTGCACATAGTCCTAACTAATACAATGAAATATGGTTATATCAAATATGGTTATACCAAAGTATGATTATTCCAAATACTTAGAGAACTGATGATAACGAAGCCAAAATGTACATTGCCCCATTTTTTAATGCAATGAAGAATTTCAAGATTAATTTCAACATTGAAAAGTGCACTTAATAGTTTGCTTTCTCCCCCTTTCCATTTACTAGTTTTCTCTATTTATAAGCCTTTAAGTGTCACCTCATATGCTGGGAAAACTGTATTGCTTTACAAGCAGAAGCTTTCATAAATTGGTCATTTCCCTCAAAACATTATATGCCAATATAAAAATTTCCGCTTTGGAAGAACTAAGGATTTGAAGCAAATAATTATATTAATAGCAAAAGGATAAATTAGATCTCTTTGCTTCCTTTCTTCATCTCTCTTTCTCCAGCTCTTTCTTCTTTCAACCACTCTCTTTAGTCTTCCCATTCTCCTTTTTTTTCTTTCCCATAGCTGGTTCTTTATCGCATTGCACAGTGCAATGAGATATATTTTTCATGAAGGATCTAGAGATATTTTCTTAGTATTTATAACTAAGTATTAAGTTATAAGTAAAAGCATGACAGACACGTTTTTCTTATAATTTTGTAAGGTTTTTTTTTTCTTTGCCAGCATGTTATATAACATGTTACACAATAGAACTAGTAATGAAAAAGTTATCCAAATTTTCAGTTTCAAGTAATTTCCCCACATTTTTTTCTGTGGAAATATCATCTTCTGAGGTACATGGATTATGTCACAATTGTGAATTTTTGATCCAAGTTAAAATATGAGGTCACAAGTGATAGTTAACATTTGATTATTTACCAATGTTTTTCTATTTACATGTAGAGAAATACAGCATATTTTAATGGTACACCTATCAGCTAAGTGCATCAGTGTAAGACAAAAAAGGCAAGGCTAAAGTTGATATGTTATAAATGTTTTAAACAGAACAGGATCAAAACCAAAATGCTTAATGCTGAGTAAAACATATTTAAAGCAAACCTATATCATTTCCTTTTACAAAAAGCCACTTAAAAGATATCTAAGTGAGAGGAACAAAACAGAACATGCTTTCCAGTTTTTACTAGATTCAAGGAAATTTAAAAGAATCTATTGGAACAATGTATTTATGCCTGTATTAGTCTGAGAATCTAAATAGACATTATTTAACCAGATTCCAAAGTTTAAGGATAACATAGTTGAAAGATCTCTGATTTTAAAATCAATGTTTGTATAAGTAAACCTTTGTGCCCAATCTGTAAATTATTAAAATAAGTAAACAATGAGTTCCCAGGTTTCCTCGTTAGGTCTTCCACATGCAATGTTTTGTTTAGACGCCTCACTTACTCTTTGGTAGTTCATTACTAGTGACAGTCCTGGCATTTTTAGATTTGCCAATGATACATGGGGACTAAGTGCCCACCAGCATGTCCTCATGCAAATTTCAGTTTAGCTATTCCTGCCACATTCTGGAGTTAAAGTTTGAGAACCTCAGTGAAGGGTAGAGTTCTTCATCTAGAAATTTCTCAAGTGTCCATTCCTTTATTTTCTGTATAGTTCACTTTGATTTTTGTCTCTAGGTCCTTCTTTCTTATGCAGCAGAAAACTTAGCTCAGTCATTTTCAAGTAAATGTCAATTGAGTTATTTTTCAGTCATTTAATTTTGAAATTTAATCATATTCAGGATGTTCCTCCTTTCAGTCTTTTGTTGCTCTCTTTTTTCCTGGGTTGGAGTTTTAAATTTTAAGGTCATATGTAACTGCCACTGTGGTAATGTTATACCAGAGTCAGGTTGGAGGTGGGTATCTCATTGTTACAAAGAGTCTGTTTTGTCAGTCCATAATCTCTATTTTAATAACACTAAATGGCTTGGACTTCCTAGCCATTCCTAAACTCCAAAAAGAGAAGGGTATAATGAGGCACGTCTGACCCTGCCTTACCACTGCACCCTTTCTATCATGTCCTAAATTAGTTTTTCAGGTTTCTTTGGGATACCTTTGCCCAAAGCAAGGTCCTTGTCCCTTAAGTCAGCTGGGGAGACTTAGAATTTTATGTTTGGTTTACAATGTCAAGGATAAAAGAGCTTATGGCTGTGTGTTCAATCACTTTCTTTCTCCCTCTCTCTTTCTCTCCTTCTCTCACATGTGCTCTCTCTCCATATAATGATTTCTTCCGTGTTATGACATAGCAGGAAGACTCTCACTAGCTGCAGACCCTCAATCTTGGACTTCCTAGCCATTAGAAATGTAAGAAATAAATCCCTGTTTTTAAAATATTACCCAGTCTTAGGTACTCTGTTATAGCAGCAGAAAATGAACCAAGACAGAACATTGGTCTGAGAAGTGTGACTGTTGCTGTAACAAATACCTTAAAATGTGGAAGTAGTTTTGGAACTGGGTAATGGGTAAAGGCTGGAAGAATTTGGATGAGCAGGCTAATGTCAAAAGACAAAATAACAAGTTTAGCTTGAAGATCTTAATTGGCTTCTACTGCAATTCCAGAGTTAGACAACACTTCATTTTATAAAATAGAATAAGTATTCCAATGAATTGAGCCGAAGGGATTGGTTTTCTAGATGGAAAAGGGCTGAAGAAAGTAGAAACAAAGAATAAAAACAGATGGTCATTTCAAAAATACTTTCCTTATAAGAACAGGACAGCGAGACTGAACAATAGAAAAATAACTGATTGGTTAACATCAGGTTACTTTTTGTTGTAAAGATTAAAACAGAGCGAACTTCATTATCATGCTGATTGAAGATTGAAACTGGCCTGTTTGGGAAATTGGCTATCTCTTTCCTGATTTCTTGGAAGGTCAGATAAAAACTTAATTTTGTTTTGCTGATCTAAAACTTTAGCATGGGTTTAGTCTGGTCTGTTGAGGCCTAGTTCAGGACCTTAATCTAAAACAATGGCCTCCTGTGATTTTTATTTAACACTAGAAGAAGCCTAGATTGCTATAAGTGAAGCACTAAGGATAATTCTGACAAGGGCTCAGAAGACAAGAGCTGTAGGGAAAGCCAAAATCTTAGGGATTGCGTTAGTGGTTGTGATCGGAATGTTGGTAAAAATATAAATGGCAAAGACCTTTCTGATGAGAGCTCAGACAGATAGGAAGGAAAAAAGCACTGGAATCTGGAATAAAGGCCCATCTTGTTATACAGTTACAAAGAACTTGGCAGAATTATGTCCATATCCGAAACTTTGTTGAAGACAAACTTAAGCATGATGTACTGGGATACCTGGAAGAAGAAGTATATAAGCAACAAAGTATTCAAGGTGCTACATGGTTTCTTTTGGCTGCTTACAGTAAAATTAGAGAGGAGAGAAATGATTTAAATCAAAATTCATAATTAAATGTGAAGCAGAATGGAAAGATTTAGAAAACTCTGAGCCTGGCCATGCAAAAAGTCAAAAAGCATGTTTGGAAGAGAATATTAAGGGTGTGGTCAAGTGAGCAGTTGCTAAAAAGATTAATAAAGATAAAAGGAAGGGAGTTTCTATTCATCAAGACAATGGAAGAAGGACCCCAAGGGCATTTTAGAGATCTTTGAGTCAAGCTAGAACTTTGAAGGCAAGATATCCAAAGAGGTACCTATGGGACCTCAGTGTTCACTGCCCTACACCACCTTGGGACTCTGCTCCCTGATTTCTGGTGCAGTGCCCCTCAGTTGCCTCAGCTGTGGCTCAGGTGGGCCCAAGTATGGCCCAACCCACTGCTCCAGAAGGTAAAACCATAAACCTTGGCAGTGTCCACGTGAGTATGTGTTTGAAAATACTTGCTTTCTGTTTATTGGTTATCTTTTCATTTTTTTTAATGGTGCCTATAGAAGTGTAAAAGCTTTAAACATTGCTGAGGTCCAATCTATTAATACTATTCTTTTACAAACCATGCTTTTTGGTCTTTGCCTAACCCAATATCTCAAAGATTTTCTTCTACTAGTGAAGAAAATGAACTCGAAATAAATCATAAACTTAAATGTAGGAGCCAAAGCAATGAAACTTTTAAAGGAAGTTTTATTATTTTGGCTCCTACATTTAAGTTTATGATTTATTTTTAGTTAATTTTTGATATGGTCTGAGGCAAAAGTCTAAGTTCATCTTTTTGCATGTGGACATCTAATGGTCCTAGTACCATTTGTTAAACAGACTATACTTTCCTCAGTGAATTGCCTTGGTAACTTTGTAAAAAGTCAGTTTAATAAAATATAGGCTTTATTTTGGAGCTCTCAATTATGTTCCATTAATCTATATGCCTAAGTACTCCTATGGTCAGGGGTGGTGGCTACAGGGTGAAGCTCCTCTGCCTTTGGAAAGGGGAGAGCAGAGTAGGAAGGACTACATCTTTTGGTTTGAATGCCAGCTGAGCTGCACTACAGTAGAATACCAGGTAGACTTCTAAGGTTTTTGACTCTAGTCTCTGACTCCTGGATGGCCCTTTTGGATCCACCTGGGGCCTGGGGGACCTCACCAGCATGCAAAAAAAGACACAGGCCTGGATGGCTTTGCCACTTGCTGATTGTAGAGCCCTGGGGCCTTGAGTGAACATAGGCAGTAGCCAGGGCATGGTTACAGCAGGCCTTGGGCGAAACTCAGTGGTGGGCTGGTTTCAGGTCTGACCCAGCACAGTCATAGGGGTGGTGGCTAAAGGGGTGCGAGAGGGTCTGTATGTTTGGGAGAAAGCAAAGGAAGAGAAAGAGTCTCTGCCTAGTAATCCAGCAATTTCTCCAAGATTTTGTCCAAGACCATCAAGGCAGTACCTCTACAAATCTGCAAGAATCACAGCATCACTGGGTTTGGCATGCCCTTTAAAGAAGATAAAGCTTAGATCACAATACCCAAGTACTTTCAAATATTTGGAAAGCCTTCCCAAGAAGAATGGCTACAAATAAGGCCAGACAGTAAAGACTAAAATAAATACCTAAGTCTTCAATGCCCAGATACAGAAGAATATCTACTAGCATCAACACCATTCAGGAAAATGTGACCTCACCAAATGAACTAAATAAGACACCAGGGACCAACTCTGGAACAACAATGATGTGTGATCTTTCAGATAGAAAATTCAAATTAGCTGTGCAGAGGAAACTCAAAGAAATTCAAGACAACACAGAGAAGGAATTCAGAATTCTCTCAGATAAATCTAACAAAGAGATTGAAATAATTAATAAGAATGAAGCAGAAATTCTGGAGCTGAAAAGTGCAACTGGCATACTGAAGAATGCGTCAGAGTCCTTTAATAGCAGAATGGATCAAGCAGAAGAAAAAACCAGTGAGCTTAAAGATGGTCTATATTTGAAAATACACAGTTTCAAATATAGGTCAGGTGTGGTGGCTCACACTTGTAATCCCAGCACTTTGGGAAGCTGAGGCAGGTGTATCACTTAAGGCTAGGAGTTTGAGACCAGCCTGGCCAATATGGCAAAACTTCATCTCTACTAAAAATACAAAAATTAGCTGGGCATGATGGCGCCTGCCTGTAATCCCAGCTACTCAGGAGGCCAAGGCATGAGAATCACTTGAATCTGGGAGGCAGAGGTTGCAGTGAGCCAAGATCATGCCACTGCACTCCAGTCTGGGTGGCAGAGTGAGACTCTTGTCTTAAAAAATAAAATAAAAATAAAATAGTGCTTATTTTTAAAAATAAGATAAAAAAGATTTAAAAATAAAAAAAATCAGAAGAGACAAAAGAAAAAAGAATAAAAAAGAATGAAGCAAGCCTATAGGATTTAGGCATGCTAAATAGTCTCAAAAGAGCAAATCTAAGAGTTAAATAGGAGGTAGAAAAAAAGATAGGGATAGAAAGCTTATTCAAAGGGATAATAACAGAGAACTTCCCAAACCTAGAGAAAGATATCATTATCTAAGCACAAGAAGTTTATAGAACACCAGATTTAACCTAAAGAAGACTACCTCAAGGCATTTAATAATCAAACTCCCAAATATCAAGGATAAAGAAAGAATCCTAAAATCAGCAAGAGAAAAGAAACAATGTACAATGAGACTCCAATAGGTCTGGCAGCAGGCTTTTCAGTGGAAACTTTATAGGACAGGAAAGAGTGCCTGATATGTTTAAAGTGCTGAAGGAAAAAACTTTTGCCCTACAATAGTCTATCTGGTGAAAATATCCTTCAAACATCAAGAAGAAATAGACTTCCCCAGACAAACAAAAGCTGAGGGATATCATCAATACGAGACCCATCTTACATGAAATGCTAAAGGGAGAACTTCAGTCAGAAAGAAAAAGACATTAATGAGCAATAAATAATCACCTGAAGGTACAAAACTTACTGGTAATACTAAGCACACAGAAAACCACAGAATATTATAACATTTGTAACTATGGTGTGCAAACTACTCTTATCCTAAGGAATAAATGGCAGACTAATAAAAAATAATAAGTACAATAACTTTTCAAGACATAGTCAGTACAATAAGATACAAATAGAAACAACAAAAGGTTAAGTGGGGGGGATGCAGTTAAGGCAAGTTTTTGTTAGTTTTCTTTTTTGCTTATTTGATTGTGTATGCAAATAGTGTTACATTGTTATCAGGTTAAAATAATGGGTTATAAGACAGTATTTGCAAACCTCATGATAACCTCAAACCAAAAAAATACAAATGTATACACAAAAAATAAAAAAGCAAAAAACTAAATCATGTCACAAGAGAAAATCATCTTCACAAGAGGAAGACAGGAATGAAAGGAAGAAGGAAGGAAGAGAAAAGCACAAAACAACCAGAAAACAAATAACAAAAGGGCAGGAGTAAATGCTTACTTATCAATAATAACAGTGAATGTAAATGGACTAAACTTTCCAATAAAAAGACATTGTCTGACTGAATGGATGAAAAAGCAAGGCTCACTGATATGTTGTCTACAGGAAACACAGTTAACCTATAAAGACACACAAAAACTCAAAATAAAGGGATGGAAAAAAAGCAAGACCCACAGATCTGTTGCCTACAAGAACCACACTTCACCTATAAAGACACACACAAACTGAAAAATAAATGGATGGTTTCTATTGGTTTTCACGCTAATGGAAACAAAAACAAACAAGAACAGATGTCACTAGACTGATATCAGATAAAATAGATTTCAAGACAAAAACTGTAATAAGTTCTGATGCTTACTTGAGTCATATAAAGTAACTGTAAGAAGAGACAAAGAAGGTCACTATACAATGATAAAGAGGTCAATTCAGCAAGAGGATATAACAATTATAAATATATAAGCACTCAACACTGGAGCATTAAGATATATAAAGAAAATACTATTAGACCTAAAGAGAGAGACATCCCCCAGTACAATAATAGCTGGAGACTTCAACATCCCACTTTCACCATTGCACAGATGTTTCAGGCAGAAAAATCAGACTTAATCTGCACTATAGACCAAATTGATCTAATAGATATTTACAGAACATTTTATCCAGGAGCTGCAGAATATACTCTTTTCCAGAGCACATGGATCATTCTCAAGGATAGACCATATGTTAGGTCACAAAACAAGTCTTACAATATTCAAAAAAATTTGAAATAACATCAAGCATCTCCTCTGGCCACAATGGAATAAAACTACAAATTAATAACAAAAGGAATTTTGGAAACTACACAAATACATGCAAATTAAACATCATGCTCCTGAATGACCAGTGGGTCAATGAAGAAATTAAGAAGGAAATTGAAAAATTTCTTGACACAAATGATAATGGAAACACAACATATCAAAACCTATGGGATAGAGCAAAAATAATACTAAAAGAAAAAGTTATGGTTGTAAGTACCTACATCAACAAGGAGGAAACACTTCAAATAAACAACCTAATGATGCACCTTGAAGAACTAGAAAAGCAAGAGCAAACCAAAACCAAAATTAGCAGAAGAAAATAAATAATAAAGATCAGAGCAGAAATAAATGAAACTGGAATGAGGCCGGGAGCAGTGGCCCACATTTGTAATCCCAGGACTTTGGGAGGCTGAAGTGGGTGGATCACTCGAGGTGAGGAGTTAGAGACCAGCCTGACCAACATGGTGAAACCTCATCTCTACTAAAAATACCAAAAATTAGCCAGGTGTGGTGGTGGGGGCCTGTAGTCCCAGCTACTTGGGAGGCCAAGGCATGAGAATCATTTGAGCCTGGGAGGTGGAGGTTGCAGTGTGTCGTGATTGTGCCACTACACTCCAGCCTGGGCAACAGAGCGAGACTCCATTAAAAAAAAAAAAAAACTGAAGTGAAAAAAAAAACCCAAAATTGATGACATCAAAAGTTGTTTTTTTGAAAAGTTAAACAGAACTGAAAAACTTTTAGCCAGGTTAATTAAGAAAAAAGATAAAAGATCCAAGTAAATAAAACCAGAAATAAAAAAGGAGCCATTATAACTGATACCAAGGAAATTCAAATGATTATTAGTGGCTACTATGAGCAACTAGATGCCAATAAATCAGATCTAGATGAATTGGAAAAATTCCTACATACAGCCTACCAAGATTGAGTCAGGAAGAAATCCAAAACTTGAACAGACCAATAACAAGTAATGAGATCAAAGCGGTTATAAAAAGTCTCCCAGTAAAGAAAATTCCAGGACCTGATGGAGTCAATGTTGAATTCTGCCAAACATTTAATGAAGAATTAATACCAATCATACTCAAATTATTCCCATAAATAGAGGAGGAGGAGGTACTTCTAAACTCATTCTATGAGGCCAGTATTACCCTGGTACTGAAACCAGACAAAGACATATCCAAAAAAAGAAAACTACAGGCCAACATCTCTGATGAATATTGATGCAAAAATACTCAGTAAAATACTAGCAAACTGAATTCAATGATACATGAGAGAGATCACTCATCTTGACCAAGTGGGATTTATCCCTGGGATGCAAAGTTGGATGCAATATATGCAAATCAATCAATGTGATACACCATATTAACAGAATGAAAGATAAAAACCATGTGATCATTTCAATTGATGCTAAAAAGGCATTTGATATAATTCAGCATCTCTTCATGATAAAAAACCTAAAAAATCTGGAAATAGGAGGGACATTCTTCAACATAATAAAAGCCATATACCACAGAACCACAACTATTATGATACCAAATGGGAAAAAAACTGAAAGCCTTTCCCCTAAAATCTGAAACACAACAAGTATGTCACCACTGTTGTTCAACACAGTATAGGAAGTCCCACCTAGATAGAGAAATCAGACCAAAGATATAAAGGACATGAATTGGAAAGGAAGAAGTCAAATTATCCTCATTTGCAGATGATAGAATCTTATATTTTGAAAAACCTAAAGATGCCATCAAAAGACTATTAGAACTGATACACAAATTCAGAAAAGTGGAAACACAACAGTGCCAACAGTGGACAATGTGAAAAAGAAATAAAAAAGTAATCCTATTTACAATAGCCAAACATAAAATTAAATACCTAGGAATTAACCAAATAAGTGAAAGACCTCTATAATGAAAACTATAAAATGCTGATTTAAAAAATTGAAGAGGACACCAGAAATGGAAAAAATGCTCCATGTTCATGAATTGGAAGAATCAACAATGTTAAAATGTCCATATTACTGCCCAAAGAAATCTACGGATTTAATGCAATTCCTATCAAAATACCAATGACATTCTTCACAGAAATGGAAAAAAAAATTCCAAAATTTATATGGAACCACAAAGGCCCAGAATAACTAATGCTATCCTAAGCAAAAAGAACTAAACTGGAGAAATCACATTACCAGACTTCAAATTCTACTACAGAGCATAGTAACCAAAACAGCATGGTACTGGCATAAAAGCAGACACATAGACCAATAGAATAGAATAGAGAATGCAGAAACAAATCCACACACCTACAATGAATTCATTTTTGACAAAGGTGCCAAGAACACACTGGGGAAAGAGAATCTCTTTAATAAATGGTGCTGGGAAAACTATATGCATATGCAGAAGAGTGAAACTAGACCCCCATCTCTTGCCATATACAAAAATCAAATCAAAATGGATTAACGACTTAAATCTAAGACCTCAAACTATGAAACTCCTAGAAGAAAACATTGGGGGAAATCTCCAGGACATTGGTCTGGGCAACAATTTATTGAGCACTACCCCACAAGCACAGGCAACCAAAGCAAACATGGACAAATAGGGTCACATCAAGTTAAAAAGCTTCTGCACAGCAAAGGATACAATCAACGAAGTGAAGAGACAACCCACAGAATGGGATAAAATATTTGCAAACTACCCACTTGACAAATGATTAATAGAATATATAAGGAGCTCAAACAACTCTATAGGAAAAAATATAATTCAGTCAAAAATGGGCAAAAAATTTAAGTTGACATTTCTAAAAAGAAGACACAAATGGCAAACAGACATATGAAAAGGTGCTTGACATCACTGATCATCAGAGAACTGCAAATCAAAACTACAACGAGATATCTTTCACCCGATCAAAATGGCTTATAGCCAAAAGACAAATAGCTTTTATCCAAATAACAAATGCTGGTAAGGATGTGCAAAAAAAGGGAATTCTTGTACACCGTTAGTGGGAATGTCAATTAGTACAACCACTAAGGAGAACAGTTTTGAGTTTACTTAAAAAACTAAAAAATTGTGCTACCATATTATCCAGCAATCCCACTTCTGGGTATAAACCCAAAGGAAAATAAATCCATAAATTGAAGAGATATCTGCATTCCTATGTTTGTTGCAGCACTGTTTACAGTAGCTAAGATTTGGAAGCAACATAAGTGTTCATCAACAGATGAATAAAGAAAGAGAATGTACATATACACAATGGAGCACTATTCAGCCATGATAAAGAATGAGATCCAGTCATTTGCATCAACATGGATGGAACTGGAGATCATTATGTTTACTGAAATAAGCCAGGCACAGAGAGACAAACAATACATGTTCTCCGTTATTTGTGAGATCTAAAAATGAAAACAATTGAACTCATGGACATAGAGAGTAGAAGGATGATTATCAGAGGCTGGGAAGGGTGGTGGGGGATTGGTGCAGAGGTGAGGATGGTTAAAGGGTACAAAACAAAATAGTTAAAAATAATGGATAAGGCTTCCTATTTGATAGCACAACAGGGTGACTATAGTCAATAGTCAATAATAAAAACTGAACATTTAAAAATAACTTAAAGAACGTAATTTGATTGTTTGCAACTCAATGGATAAATGTTCGAGGGAGTGGATACCCCATTCTTCATAATGTGCTTGTTTCACATTGCATGTCTGTACCAAAACATCTCATATACCCATATAAACACCTACTATGTACTCACAAAAATTAAAAATGAAAAAGAAAACAAATAAGTAAAAAAATCCATATGCCTATATGTCTGTGTACCAGTACCAAATTATAGCTTTTATAATACGTTTTGAAATTGAGAAGTGAATGTCCTCCAAGTTTGTTCTTATTTTTCTAAATTATTTTAACTACTTTGAGTGTTTTTCATTTTCTCATAATTTTCAGGATTTATCAATCTCCACACACACAAAAGTCTACTGGAATTTTTGATAGGGATTGTGTTGAATCTATAAATGAATTTGGGAGATAATTGCTATCTTCACAGTATTGATTCTTCTAATGAACAAACATGAAATGTGTTTTTATTTATTTAGATCTTATTTAACTGACTTCAGCAAAGTTTTGTTATTTTCAGTGTATGTTTTATGTTTTTTCTGCTAAATTTATTCCTATTATATTCTTTTTGTTGCTATTATGAATGGCATTTTTTTCTCAATTTCACTCTTATTTAGAAATACAATTGATTTTTATATACTTATCTTGTATCTTGCAATAAAGCAATAGATTTTATCTTAAAAGCAGTTTCAGGTTTACAGAAAAATTGAGCAGAAACTACTGAGAATGTCCACGTTTTCCCTCCACCCACTACCACTCCCCTTTCATGCTCCCTACCCAGTTTTCTCTATTATTAACATTTTGCATTAGCATGGTACATTTGTTACCCTTGATGAGCCAAAACTGATACATTATCATTAACTAAAATTCATAATTTACATTAGAGTTTCTCCATAGTGTATATTCTGTGGGTTGTTACAAATGTGTAATGATGTGTGTACACCATTATAGTATCATGTATGAACACTTTCACTACCCTAAAAATCCCCGGCCGGGCGTGGTGGCTCACACCCGTAATCCCAGCACTTTGGGAGACAGAGGTGGGCAGATCACGAGGTCAGGAGATAGAGACCATCCTGACTAACATGGTGAAACCCCATCTCTACTAACAATACAAAAAATTAGCCAGGCATGGTGGTGGGTGCCTGTAGTCCCAGTTACTCGGGAGGCTGAAGCAGGAGAATGGCATGAACCTGGGAGGCAGAGCTTGCAGTGAGCTGAGATTGTGCCACTGCACTCCAGCCTGGGCGATAGAGTGAGACTCCGTCTCAAAAAAAAAAAAAAAATCCCCTGCACTTCATTTGTTTCCTCCTTCCCTCAAGTCTCCAGAAAACACATCTTTTTTCTCCTTCCAGAGTTGTGCCTTTTGCAGAATATCATATGATTGAAATCATGCAATATGTAGTCTTTTTAGTTTAACTTTTTTCACTTAACAATATGCATTTAAGGTTTTTTTCATGCTTTATTGTAGCTTGATAGCTCATTTAATTGCTGAATAATATTCCATTGTATATTGGAATATACCACAGCTAGGATGTACCGTTTGTTTATCCATTTACTTACTGAAGGATATTTTGATTGCTTCCAAGTTTTAGCAAATTGTGAATAAAGCTGCCATAATTCTTCATGTGCAGGTTTTTGTGTATATATTTCAGCTCATTTGAGTAAATAACAAGGAACACAATTGCTGGATCATATGGTAAGCGTATGTTTATTTTTGTTGGAAACTTCCAAACTGTCTCTTTCAATTTTACTGTACCAGTTTTACATTCCCAGCAGTAATGAATGAGAAACTCCATTGCTCCACATCCTTGTCAGCCTTTGGTGCTGTAAATGTTCTGGATTTTTTTTTTTTTTTTTTTTTGAGACGGAGTCTCGCTCTGTCACCCAGGCTCTGGAGTGCAGTGGCGCAATCTCTGCTCACTTCAAGCTCCGCCTCCTGGGTTCACGTCATTCTCCTGCCTCAGCCTCCCGAGTAGCTTGGACTACAGGCACCTGCCACCATGCCCGGCTAATTTTTTGTATTGTTAGTAGAGACGGGGTTTCACTGTGTTAGCCAGGATGGTCTCGATCTCCTGAACTCGTGATCTGCCCACCTCGGCCTCCCAAAGTGCTGGGATTACAGGTGTGAGCCACCGTGCCTGGCCAATGTTCTGGATTTTAGCCATTTTAATAGGTATGTCATGGGATCTCACTGTTGTTTTAGTTGGCAATTCCCTGACGACATATGATGCAGGACAGCTTTTCATATGCTTGTTTGCTATCTATATGTTTTCTTTGGTGAACTGTCTGTTCGGTTTTTTTTGCTCACTTATTAATTAATTGGGTTGTTTACTCTCCTATTGCTGAGTTTTGTTTTAATAGTTATATCTATATTTTAGGTATAATGATTCATCAGATTTGTGTTTTGCAAATATTTACTTCCAGTCTGTGGCTTATATTTTTATTCTCATAAGAGTGATTTTTTGCAAGCAGAAATTTTTAATTGTAATGAAGTATGACATCAATTTTTGCTGTCATATGTTGTGCTTTTGGTGTTGTATCTAAGAAGTCACCACCAAACCAAAGGTCACCTAGCTTTTATCTTAGGTTACATTCTAGAGTTTTGTGGTTTCTTGTTCTAAATTTAGGTCTCTAATCCATTTGGGGTTAATTTTTGTGAAAAGTGTGTGGTCTGTGACTGGATTCATTTTTTTTTTTGCATATGAATTTCCAGTTGTTCTAGCACCATTTATTGAAAAGACTCTCTTTTCTCCATTGAATTGCCTTCGCTCTTTTGTCAAAGTTTAATTGATTATATCTGTGTTGACCTATTTCTGGGCTGTCTATTCTGTTCCTTTGATTTATTTTTTTAACCTTTTGCCAATACCGTACTTTCTCAGTTATTGTAGTTTCCTTCTTTTTTAAAAAATTTCTAATTTAACTTTATTTGTGTAATTTTCCTCCTCCTAAATTTATTAATACTTATTTCATGACTTAACATATGATTTATCCTGGAGAATATCCCATATGTGCTTGAAAAGAATGTATATTCTTGGTGTTGATGGGCTTTTGGTCAAGTTGGTTGATAATGTTTTTAAAGTTCTATGTATTCTTGCTGAAATTTTTTTCTAGTTGTTCTATCAAGTTTTTTCTTTGTTGCTTAGGCTTGAGACTTATCTATCAGTTTTTGAGAGTGGAATATTAAAGTCTATAACTACTATTGTTGAATTTTCTATTTCTACCTTGAATTCTTCCAGTTTTAGTTTTGTATATTTAGGGATCAGTTATTAGGTATTAGGTGTTTATAATTTTTATGTAGTCCTGCTGAGTTGATGCTTTTATCATTATAAAATGTCTCCCATCTAGTAGCAGTTTTTTAAAGTTTATTTTGTCTTTTATTAGTATAACCTCTCCAACTCCATTTTGGTTACTGTTTGCATTATGTATCTTTTATTCATCTTTTTACTTCTAGCTGATTTGTATCTTTGAATCTAAGTTCTCTCTTGTAGACAGCATATAATTGGATCATATAGTTTTATCCATTCAACGTGCCTCTGCCTTTTGGATTGGAGCATTTAATTATTTACATTTAATTTAATTACTGATAAGGTAGGATATATGTCTGCCATTTTGCTATTTGTTTCCTGTGTGTCTTTTGTCTTTTTTGTTCATCTCTTTCCTCATTACTCACTTTTCTTGTGTTAAATAGATATTTTCAATTTTATCATTTAAATTCCCATGTTGTTTCTTCTACTCTTTTTAAAAATGTTATTTCTTAGTGGTTATCCTCAGGATTACAACTGCCATCTTAAAGCAATCGAGTTTGGATAAATACTAACTTAATTTCAATAGTACACAGAAATACAGAAATTTTGCTCCAGTATCACTCCATTCCCTCCCTCCTCTTATGTAATATTATTAAACAAATTACATCTTTATACATTAGACCATCAACACAGATTTATGTTTATTCCTTTGTGCACTTGTCTTCTAATTCAGAGAAGAAAAGCAGTACAAAAATTATAATTTTATTTGTCTTTCATTTTAGGCTGAAGGAAGCCCTTTAGGGCAAATTTGCTGGTTGTAAATTCTGTAAGCTTTTGTTTATCTTGGAATATATTTCTTCCACAGTTTTGAAAATTGTTGTGTTAGATATAGAACTTTTGGTCAGTGGTTGCTCCTTCCCCTAACACTTCGATTATGTCATCCTGATACTTTCTGATCTCCGTAGTTTCTGATGAAATGTCAGCATTAATTTTATTGAGACTTTCTTGTACATAATGTGTTAATTTTCTCTTATTGCTTTCCAGATTCCCTCTTTGTGTCTTTCTACAGTTTGACTATGATGTATTTATATGTGGCTTTCTTTGAGATTTTCTACGTGGGGTTCATTTGTTTTTTGTATCAATGTTGGGAAGATTTCAGCTGTTATCTCCTCAAATATTCTTTCTATCCCTTCCTCTCCATTTCTTCTGGTACTCTTACTATGTATATATCTTTTGTCTTTTATTAGTATAACTTCTCCAGCTCTATTTTGGGTACTGTTTGCATTATATATCTCTTATTCATCTTTTTACTTCTAGCTGATTTGTATCCTTGCATACAAATATGGATAAGGCTTACTTAAGATGGATACAAAGAATGGATAAGGCTTACTATTTGATAGCAAAACAGGGTGACTATAGTCAATAATAAAAACTGTACATTTAAAAATAATTTACAGAATGTAATCGGATTGTTTGCAAATCAGTGGATAAATGCTTGAGGGATGAATACTCCATTCTTCATAATGCACTTGTTTCACATTGCATGTCTGTACCAAGACATCTCATGTACCCATATATACACCTACTATGTACCCACAAAAATTAAAAATTAAAAAAAAATCCATATGCCTATACGGCTATGTACCAGTATCAGATTATAGCTTTTATAATAAGTTTTGAAATTGAGAAGTGAATGTCCTCCAAATTTGTTCTTATTTTTCTAAATTATTTTGACTACTTTGGATGTTTTTCATTTTCACATAATTTTCAGGATTTATCAGTTTACACACACAAAAAATGCCTACTGAAATTTTTGATAGGGATTGTGTTGAATCTGTAAATGCATTTGGGAGATAATTGCTGTCTTCACGATATTGATTATTCTAATGAGCAAACATGAAATGTCTTTTTATTTATTTAGATCTGCTTGATGGTATCACACTGGTCTCTGTGGGTCTTTTCATTTTTCTTCATTCTTTTTTCTTTCTGTTTCTCAGAGTGGATAATCTTATTTGATCTATTTTCAAGTTCACTGATTCTTTTATTCCTGCCAGCTCTAATCTGTTATTGAGCTCCTCTAGTGAGTTTTTCATTTTAGTTGTTGTACTTTTCAACTCCACAAATTATATTTGGCTCTTTTTTTTATAATGATTTATCTTTAATATTCTCTATTTGGTGAGATGTCACTGTCATACTTTAATTTTTTACACTCTGTTTCCTTTAATTCTTTGAACTGATTTAAAATGTTTGTCTGCTATGTTGAACATCTTGGCTTCCCTAGGGAGAGTTTCTATTGAGTACCTTTTTCCTGTGTATGGGCCATATTTTTTTTTAAATGAGCCACATATATTTTTATTTAAAACTGGACATTTTGGGTAATACAATATGGTGACTCTCAAAATCAGGTTCCTTCTCCCCAGAGTTTGTTGTTGTTACTGTTTTATTGCTGCTGCTGGGGTGTGTGTGTGTGTGTGTGTTTGTGTGTCTGTGTTCGTTCAATCACTTTCTTGGACTAATTTGTAAAGTCTATATTATGGGTTGAATTCTGTCCCTTCAAAAAGATATGTTTAGTTCTAATCCTCACTGCCTCAGAATGTGTCCTGATTTGGAAATAGGATCTTCACAGAGGTTATTGGGTTAAAACGTGGTCATTAGGGTCGACCCTAGTTCAATATGAGTGTTGTTCTTATAAAAAGAAAATTTGGACACAGAGACATATAGGCACAGTGGGAAGAAAATATGAAGACCCACAGAGAAAAAACAGAATGTGACCATAGTAGTATATTTATAAATCAAAGAAGCCCAAGGATTGCTGGAAATCACTAGAAGCTAGAAGAGGACAGAAAAGTTCTCACCTAGAGTTGCCAGTGAGAGCATGGCCCTGACAACATCTCGATTTTGAACTTCTAGACTCCAGAACTGTGAGACAATAAATTTCTTTTGTTTAAAGCCACCTAGTTTTTGGCACTTTGAACCACTACAATCTATATTTTCTGTAGTGTGCAGCCTCTGAATTCTCCACTAAGAAGGGCTAGTATTCAGCTATTGACTGATTAGAGATTTCCACAAATACCTTGAATCAATAAATCTTCCATTGTTTGCCAAAGAGCTCTCTGTGTTTGTGTTGAGGCACTCTGATGCTCGGGCAATTTTCCAGTTAGCCTTAAGCTTCACTTCCTGTTTCCACAGGGTCTCAAGTAAGCCAGAGGTGAGATACTGGGGCCCTTTCAGTTCTTTCCTGAGCATTTGCACAGCCCTGAATATGCACATGGCCTTCTAGGTTTTCAGGGATATGCCAGTGCCTTTAAAAGGCCCTATAAAGATCCTTTCCTTCAGATATTCCAGGCTGGGATTTTATTTTCCTATACTAGTATTGTTGCCTTAGGCAACTGCTGTGTTAGATAATCACAACTGACTGTTTTAGACAAATGCTCTGCATATAGGATTTTTTCCCACAGAGCAATATCTGAGTCATGTCAAATGAAAACAGTGCCCTGCAAATGGGACTTCTTCAAATAGCTAAGAGATACGTTAAATAAAAACAATGCTATTGGCTATGCGCAGTGGCTCACACCTGTAATCCTGGCACTTTGGGAGGCTGAGGTGCGAAGATCACTTGAGCCCAAGAGTCCAAGACCAGCCTGGGCAACATGGCAAAGCCCTGTCTCTACAAAAAACTAGCCAGATGTGGTAGTGTATGCCTGTAGTCCCAGCTACTTAGGAAGATGAGGTGAGAGGATAAGCTGAGCCCTGGAGGTCTAGGCTGCAGTGAGCCAAGATTGCACCACTATACTTCAGCTTGGGTGACAGAGTGAGATCTGCCTTAAAAAAAAAAATGCTCTGGAAATGGGAACTTTTGAGAAGTTCCTGGTTTGCCACTTTCTAGTGGCTGAGAGGCTGCTGGTTTTCTAACAGCCCAATTAGTTCGTCTTGTCTGCTGCCTGGATAGAACCAATTTATCAAGACAGGGGATTTGTGATGGAGAATTTAGTAAATGTAGAGCCAACTAAACAGAAGACCGAAGTTTTATTACTACTCAAATCAGCCTCCCTGAAAATTTGGAGGCTAGGGTTTCAAAAAGATGGTTTGGCAGGCAAAGGGTTAGGGAATAAGTGCTGTTGATTGGTTGGGAATGTAATCATAGGGGTGTGGTGTAGGGGATCGGTTGGCATGGTGGGAAAAACTATAGGGAAAGGACGCAAACCTTCTGAAAGGTTGGAAGATTTTGCATAGCCCTGGGGGAGAATAGCTGAAGGCAGCTGTTCTATAACCCTGAGGCAGAGGGCAAGGAGTAGGTACAAGGGAGTATAGGGGAATTTATCTTAAACAGGCTTGTTTATTTATATTGATCAGGAACTGACCTTTGATCATCTGTGTGTGTGACATTCCCTGAAAGGGGAACAATAAATGTTAATTACCTGCAGGTTGTGTTTGCTCCAGGTTTTTGGCATTGTGCCTGCACTGAACAAAAGCAAGCAGCTCCAGGTTCTCGGGGCTGCTCTCTGGCCACTAGAGCCAGGCAGTCACCTAGATGCTCTTATATTGCATACCTACCTGTGTCTGAGTACTCATTTCACCCGTTGGCCAGGGTCTATGGGACAGACCTCAGAGTGTGGAAAATGGTCCTAATGTGCCAAATCCACTTCTGGATCAGGGCCACAGGACCAGTTGAATCATGAATCCCAGCTCCAGGTAGAGTCATTCAGTCATCAGAAATGCAAAAGTCTGAAAAGACAACTCAAAAGGCCAATCTTAGGTTCTAGTAGTGATGTTATTTACAGGAGTAATTGGAGAAGTTACAAATCTTGTGACCTTCAGAACAATGGCTGGTTATAGTTTAACTACACTTACATTTTACACCATGATCTGCACCCATATAAGACAGTGAATTTAATTGATAAATGTGTGTGATCCAATTGCTCTACCAACTGGCTATTTCCCTGTCTCTTTCCTTTTCCTCAGGTCTCCCTGTTCCCTGAGACACAATGATATTAAAATTAGGCCAATTAATAACCCTACAATGGCTCTAAGTGTTCAAGTGAATGGCACAGTCGCATGTCTTTCACTTTAAATCAAAAGCTAGATGTGATGAAGCTTAGTGACAAAAGCATGTTGAAAGCTGAGATAGGTTGAAAGCTGAGATAGGTTGAAAGCTAGGCCTCTTGAGCCAAATGATTAGCTGTGTTATGCATGCAAAAATAAAGTTCTTGAAGGAAATTAAAAGTGCTATTCCAGTGAACACATGAATGAAAAGAAAGCAAAACTGTCTTATTACTGATATAGAAAAAGTTTAAGTGGTCTGGATAGAAAATCAAGCCAGTTACAACATGCCCTTAAGCCAAAGCCTAATCCAGAGAAAGGACCTAAATCTCTTCAATTCCGTGAAGGGTGAGAGATGTGAAGAAACTTCAGAAGAAAAATTTGAAACTAGCAAAAGTTGGTTCATGAGGTTTAAGGAAAGAAGCCATCTCCATAACATAAAAATGCAAGCAAATTCTGATATAGAACCTGCAGTAAGTTTTCTGGAAGATCTAGCTGAGATCATTGATGAAAGCAGTTACACTAAGTAGCATATTTTCAGTGGAGATGAAACAGCCTTCTATTGGAAGATGTCATATAGGACTTTCATAACTAGAGAAGAGAAGTCAAGGCCTGCCTTCAAAGTTTCAAAGAACAGTTGACTCTTGTTAGGGGCTAGTTTAGCTGGTGACTTTAAATTGAAGCCAATGTTCATGTACCATTCCAAAATCTAGGACACTCAAGAATTATGCTAACTCTACTCTACCTGTGCTTTTCAAATGAAACAACACACCTTGGATTACAGCACATCTGTTTACAGCATGGTTTTACTCAATATTTTAAACTCACTCTTGAGACCTACTGCTCAGAAAAAAAAGATTCCTTTCAAAAGATTACTGATCATTGATCATACACCTGGTCACACAATAACTTTGATGGAGATGTACAAGGAGATTAATGTTGTTTTCATACCTGCTAACACAATATTCATTCTGCAGCCTATGGATCAAAGAGAATTTTGACTTTTCAAGTCTTCTTATTTAAGAAATACATTTCATAAGGCTATAGTTGCCATAGATAGCGATTCCTCTAATGGATCTGGGCAAAGTAAATTGAAAGCCTTCTGGAAAGAATTCATCACTCTAGATGGCATTAAGAACATTGTGATTCATGGTAGAAGATCAAAATATCAGCATTAACAGGAATTTGGAAGAAGATGATTTTAACCCTCATGGATGACTTTGATGGGTTCAAGACTTCAGTGGAGAAAGAAATTGAAGACGTGGTGGAAATAGCAGGAGAACTAGAAGTGGAGCTACAAGCTCATGATAAAATTTGTACAGATGAGGAGTTGCTGCTTGTGAATGAGCAAAGAAAATGGTTTCTTGAGATCTATAACTGGTGAAGATACTGTGAACATTGTTGAAATGATGAAAAAGGACTTAGAATATTACCTAAACTTAGCTGATAAAACAGCAGCAATGTTTGAAAGGATCACCTCCAATTTTGAAAGAAGTTTTACTGTGGGTAAAATGGTATCAAGCAGCATAGCATGCTACAGAGAAATCTTTCATGAAGGAAAGAATCAATTAATGAGGCAAACTTGATAGTTGTCTTATTTTAAGAAATTGCCATAACTGGCCAGGTGCAGTGGCACACTCCTGTAATCCCAGCACTTTGGGAGGCTGAGGTGGGCGGGTGACCTCAGGTTATATGCTTGAGAGCAGCCTGGCCGACATGACGAAACCCCGTCTCTACTAAAAATGCATCAATTAGCTGGGCATGGTGGAGTGTGGCTGTAATCCCAGCTACTTGGGAGGCTGAGGCAGGAGAATTGCTTGAACTCAGGAGGCAAGTTGCAGTGAGCCGAGATTGTGCCGCTGCACTCCAGCTTGGCTGACAGAGCAAGACTCTGTCTAAAAAAAAATAAATAAATAAAAATAAAAACTAAAAAACGCAAAACACATAAAACAAACAAACAAACAAAGAAAAACCACACAAAAAGCCAAAAAAGAAATAGCCACAGCCACCTCTGCCTCGGCAACCACCACCCTGATCAGTCAGCAGCCATCAGCATTGAGGTAAGACCATTCACCAGCGAAACATTACAACTTCTTGAAGCCTCAGATAATTATTAGCATTTTTTTTAGCAATAAAGCATTTTAAAAATAACGAATGTACATTTTAAGGACATAATTCTATTACACACTTAAAGGACTACAATATCGAATAAACGTAACTTTTATATGCATTGGGAAATCAAAATATTTCTGTGATTTGTTTTATTACAATATTCACTTTGTTGTGGTGGTCTGGAGCTGAACCCGCAAAATTTTTGAGGTACACCTATAAAGAACATGAGCTTTGGATAACCCAGGACTAGATGCAAATCCTGGCTCTTCTACTTCCAAGAGAGATGAAATAGACAAGTTCCCTAAAACCCTTAAACATTTTTTTGCATAGCTGTACAATTGAGTTAGTAATGTATACTCTCTAAGATTGACACTTTCGGGCCTGTCATCATGACAGTTCTTCTCTTAGTACTGTAATTATAGAAAAAGAAAAATAAAGATAAAAAGAAATATAATTGTAAACCTTCAGGTGGCAACAATTAATGCCCTTCAATATGTCTCCTCTCTTTTGTCTGCAGTCTCCTGTTTCACAAGTCATTTACAAGATGATCTGAACATGACAGTTTTTCAGTTAGCTTTCTAAAGCTCCTGTCCAAAAGCTGAACATACCTACATGCTCTGTGAAAGATACTCATCTGGGCACTGAAGGAGCTATGCAGCTGAGTCTAATATTGGATAACTTACACATCTTCCTCTTTGATGTATAATAGTAGCCCCACACAGAATGTCCAAGAATATCCTCCTTAGACTAGAGGGCACTGCTTCAAGGAATATATCTCCTGTGTTTGGAGAATCTCCGATATTCTTGAAAGTGAACAGAAATGGGGATTGATCTCCTAGCCTATCTCTTGTCTTACATTCTTCATTTTCAGAGTCATGGACTTACCTGAATACTGTAGTGCACCAGGGATGCAGAACATGCCATAGCCTTTTGCTCCATATATTAGTCAGGAATCAAGGAGATTTAGAAGCAGAACCTCTAAATCTATATGCACGTCTTTCTATATCTATGTCTATACCTATATCTGAATCATCTCTATCTTTATCATGTTTTCAGGTATTTATAAGAGTTAACAGGATTTACTCTGTTACAGAGATTTGACCTTAAGCAAATATGGGAGGTAGTTGGGCAGTCTCTACAAGGCTGTTGTCCTCAAGTCTGATGCTGGGAACTTGAAGTACAAGTAATTCAGAATGGGCAATATATGCAAAAGTGAGGGAGAGCAAAAACAAATTGAAACTCATAGGCATGAGTTGAAGACCAAGAAGATGGACTGAAATCTGTGCCAGTTCTCATTATCTCTGGCCTCAATGGTATGGCTATCTTGCAGAAGTTGAGGTCCATTATCATGGAACTAAATATACATGCTTGACCCAGGAGCTGGAAAAGCTGAAGGAGGATCTCACAGAAGGTGGAGGAATTGTATGCTCAGTCACAACCCCACGTTAATGAGGAAAGCTAGCAGATACATGACAATGATAGCAATTATGTGGGTCATCACATATTAAACAATGAATGTTGTAAAAGAAAACCTGCACTATTTGTTAAAAATGGTAAGATAGATTTCATTTGAGCTACTGAAATAAGGGAGAGAGACTTCAGTATAGAACTGAGCTCAACTCTAAATACAGCAAAGACAGCTGGGGATTTGTAGCCAATGAACAGAATGAGGGGGTTAATGGATAGACAGTTACCAAGAAGAGCTTGATTACATATGAAGAGAGGAGATTCTTGCTAAGCTGAGCTCAGCTGGCCAAGGATGAGGCCTGGTCAGGAAGAGAGCTCAAAGGAGCCTGACTGAAGTTTGGTCATGGGGAAATTTCTTATCAGCGTGAACTACCAATACAACTGCTGTTTCACTTCTGCACTCCAAATCTCACACAAACATCTTCCTTATGATACATTCTGATTGAGAATTTGGGAAAATGTGGTTCAGTCTAGCCAAGGAAACAACTACAAAATGACCACACTCCCATTTGGTGGCCCTGGTTCTTCTGGACTTATTTATTTTCCTGTTGTGAGATCCAAGGCTTGGGTAGTGGATTCCCTCACTATCTTCCTTAAAAGTAGATTGTTAGGTGGGGAATTTATTGGTGGGACAATGGCCACCTTTGTCCCATGCTTCTACTTTGTCTCTATTGCAGCCAAGGGCAGAACTGAGTAGGTTTGTCAAACTTTAACCCACTTTGCTTGCTTTTAGCTAGTTTCACTGTTTTAAAAGATTACTAACTCTAAACGGATGTCACATAGCTAAGCAATACATCACAAGACTCCCTTGAGCTTCCCTGTAGATATCATCTCTGATGTACGTATGGGTCACAATGGTAGCAGTTGCCTACATTGTTTTTCAGGAAACTAGAGTCAACTCCTGTCTAGTTTAAACTAGGTGAGACCACCACCCCTCCGCCTGGGTGAGCCTCCACGAATGTCCGATGTGTGATCTTTTGACATCAGAGTGCCATTTATAAGATGCCATTTATAAGCTGCACCCTCATATCATGATAACATCATCATTTTCTGAACATCCATCCTATGAGGAGCCATGAAGTTTGACTGTGCTTGCGCAGAACATCAATTATCTCACTTTTCCTTATCCTCAGTCACCTTTCTCCATGCCTCAGACCACCCTGCTCCTCAATCCCATAAATATTCTTAAACCCCATCTTTAGGGGGGCAGATTTGAGACCTGAACTCCCATCTCTTCACTTGGCTTAAAAAGAAAGGAATAAATCCTTTCTTTTTCGGAAAACTCATCATCTTGGTCATTGGCATACTGTGCTGTGAACAAAATAGGCCTGGTTCAGTAACACTATCTTATGGAGAACTTTCTGGTATTCTTTTCACACTCCCAGGTCCTTGCTCTCTGAGAGAAGAAACAAGGCATGTTTTATTTGGGACATGGATCTAGTTGTGTTTACTGAAATCTATATAGTTTTCTATTTGTTTGTTTGTTTGAGACAGAGTCTGGTTCTGTCTCCCAGGCTGGAGTGCAGTGGTCCACTCAGCTCACTGCAACCTCCACCTCCCGGGTTCAAGCAGTTCCCCTGCCTCAGCCTCCCTAGTAGCTGCGATTACAGGTGGGCACCACCGTGCCCGGCTAATTTTTGTATTTTTAGTAGAGATGGGGTTTTGCCATGTTGGCCAGGCTGGTCTCAAACTCCTGACCTCAGGTGATCTGCCCATCTCGGCCTCCTAAAGTACTGGAATTATAGGCATGAGCCACCCACTGCACCCAGCCCTATATCACTACGTAGTATTGTCAGTGAATTTTCTTGGATGCAATCTGCCAGAAAATAGCCAGTTTTCCCAAACCAAAGCAAAACCAAGCAATTTCACTTTCACTTACTCTTAGGGGACAATTGAGAAATACTTTACTAGGCCGGGCGCAGTGGGTCATGCCTGTAATCCCAGCACTTTGGGAGGCAGAGGCAGGTAGATCACCTGAGGTCAGGAGTTTGAGAGCAGCCTGGCCAACATGGGGAAGCCCTATCTCTACTGAAAAAAAACCCACAAAAGTTAGCCGGGTGTCATGGCGCACCCCTCTAGTCCCAGCTTAAAAAGAGACAGACAGACAGAGAGAGAGAGGGAGACAGAAATATTTATTTCCTAGGCTTATATGTGCTCCAGGCTTATGAGACTTTGGAAATTCTCAGGACAGGGCTTTGCATTATAAAGTCAACAAATGTGGGAGCTACTAAGGCCCTAGACTTATAGGTTAGGACAAGATGGTTAGGACCCTCCTTCCCTCTGCCCCTGGGGCCAGGTCTTCTTTCTCTTGTACTTTCTGTTCACAATTTTCTGTATGTGACTAAGGCTACCAGAATGATAGGTGACTGGTTAAAAGACAGGCTTATGTTTCAGAGCATTTCCCTCCCTTGCCTTGCTAATTAGCTTTTGGTAATACAAGCCTGATAAAATTGCTTCCTGAAAGCTTAGTGATTTAAAAAAATGTGAAGAAGAGGGAGTCAAGGCAGTAAACGGACAGCGAGCTAATTCCTCAGTGCTTATGGGAGGAGGTCAGTATTTGCTTTCTAAAGTTGAGATATTTAGAAATAAAAGTCTTTTTATATTATTTAGAGCTATGAAGGCAACCACCAAAAAGATCTAAAACCATACATACTTTAAAATGGTTGGCTTCTAATCCCAGGACTTTGGGAGACAAGGTGGGAGGATCACTTGAGCACAGGAGTTCAAAACCAGCCTGGGCAACAAAGTGAGACTCCCCCCATCTCTACCAAAAAACAAAACAACAACCACCAAAAAACAAAACAACAACCACCAAAAACAAACCAACAACCACCAAAAACCTTAGCCAGGTATGGTGGCTCATGCCCATAGTCCCAGCTACTTGGGAGGCTAAGGTGGAAGAATTACTTCAGCCCAGGAGGTCAAGGCTGCACTCCAGCCCAGGTGACAGAGTGAGACTCTGTCTCAAAAAATAAAATAAAATAATAAAATAAAATGATTGTTTCCAGAGGAGGGAACTGGGAAGGCATTTGGGAAGCAGTGAAATAGAGTAGGAAGCCCCAACTTTGCACTGTAATCCATGTCTTCTTGGAAATTCCTTTTTTTAAAAAAAATCTGAATGCATTCTTTTGATAATAATTGAAAGACAAGTCAGACCAAATCCTTCTACACCTTAGTCTATTTTATTGAATGTGTCACATATATTTTGTTACTTATTATTTTTTGTCCCCACCTTCCACCTCTATTTTGTTAATTATTAAAACCAGGCTGTACTTAACGAAAATGGAACAGAAAGGACAGCATTATTTTATTTCAGGAATCCATCAACATCCTTTGCAGCTACATAGGCAGGAAAATCTAGAATTGTAATTTATATAGAATTTTAAAACTCTTCAATTACAATGGATAGAGGGGAGAAAATACAGCTCAAGAGAGTGTTTGGATATTGCTGGGGCACGAGTTTTTTGCTTATTAATATCATTGGTGCAGGAATTTTTGTGTCCCCCAAAGGTGTGTTGGCATACTCTTGCATGAACGTGGGAGTCTCCCTGTGCGTTTGGGCTGGCTGTGCCATACTGGCCATGACATCAACTCTTTGCTCTGCAGAGATAAGTATAAGCTTCCCATGCAGTGGAGCTCAATACTATTTTCTCAAGAGATACTTTGGCTCCACGGTTGCTTTTTTGAATCTCTGGACATCCTTGTTTTTGGGGTCAGGGGTAGTTGCTGGCCAAGCTCTGCTCCTCGCTGAGTACAGCATTCAGCCTTTTTTTCCCAGCTGCTCTGCCCCAAAGCTGCCTAAGAAATGTCTGGCATTGGCCATGTTGTGGATTGTAGGAATTCTGATTTCTCGTGGTGTGAAAGAAGTGACTTGGCTTCAGATAGCTAGCTCAGTGCTGAAAGTGTCCATACTTAGCTTCATTTCCCTAACTGGAGTAGTGTTCCTGATAAGAGGGAAAAAGGAGAACGTGGAACGGTTTCAGAATGCTTTTGATGCTGAATTTCCAGATATTTCTCACCTTATACAAGCCATCTTCCAAGGATATTTTGCATATTCAGGCGGGGCATGCTTTACGCTTATAGCAGGTAACAATCCATTGAGGAAAAAAATCTAAAATGATGACTTATTGCATACAATATGAAATGCATATCATTTGTTGTATTTTGAGTCTTAAATGATTTAATGTTTCTTTCTTCTTTGTGACTTTCTGAATCAGATCACGCCAGCCTGGCACTTGTTACCTACTCTTAATTGTTTTCCTGTTTATTCTAAGGCACTTATTTGATTGAACGACTTCTCTTTTTCAACTTTCCTTTCTGGGACCACAGATACGGGACTTCTGTGTTAATCTGTTTCATTTCTGTTAATGGATGAATGCTGGGGTTGTGAAAATATTCCCCACCCATGAAACTGTAAATCCAGAAATGATCCAATGCCAGACTATGTTTGTGTTGTAGGTAGGTATGATGCATTGAGGCTCTAAGTATTTTTATTTACTTACTTTTGGAGTTATGTTTTGTATTTTATTATAATTTTTTCCTTTCATTGATGAATGTAATACTACAAATTGATTTTACTTGCACTTGACCATTTTCACATCAAGCATTCTAATTAATAATAAAGCTATAATTTTCATGTGTGCATTATAAAAGCAGTCACCCTACAGCAACCTTGGATGCATTTAAAAGCTAAAATAGGGCTGGGTGTGATGGCTCATGCCTATAATCCCAATGCTTTGAGAGGCCGAAATGGGAGGATTACTTGAGTCTAGGAGTTTGAGACCACCTGGGCAAAATAGTGAGATCCTTCTCCTCAGTTTTTTTTTTTTTTTTTTTTTTGAGACAGAGTTTTCCTCTTGTTGCCCAGGCTAGAGTACAGTGGCATGATTTCAGCTCACTGCAACCTCCTCCTTCTGAGTTCAAGAGATTCTCCTGCCTCAGCCTCCAGAGTAGCTGGAACTACAGGTGTGCACCACTATGCCCGGCTTATTTTTGTATTTTTAGTGGAGACAGGGTTTCACCATGTTGGCCAGGTTGTTCTGGAACACTTGGCCTCATGTGAGCCACATGCCTCTGCCTCCCAAAGTGCTGGGATTACAAGCATGAGCCACTGCACCTGGACACCTCCTCAGATTTCTTAAAAAATTATCTGAGTGTGGAAGTGCACACTTTTAGTCCTAGCTACTTTGAGGCTGAGGTGGGAGGATCGCTTGAGCCCAGGAGTTTGAGGCTGCAGTAAGCTATGATTGCACTACTGCACTCCAGTTTGGGCTACAGAGTGAGACCCTGTCTCAAAAAAAGAAAAATAAATAAATAAGTAATAAATTAGCCAACAATGCAAAGATACTGTAAGCAGGATTATAAGAGCCTGAAAGAGGCTCACTTCCTTCCCCTACCCTCCAGACAAGTAGTCCCTGGACACCCGAAACAGGAACTTCTCCAGCAGTTCAGACCCCTTGTCTGCAATGACAGCACTGGGCAGCTGACTGAAGTGGGTGCCGAAGTGGAACAGCACCTTCTTGGTTCACTCAGGACATCAGAGCAGAACAACAAGTGCTGGATTTTGCCTTGCACTTTTACTGTGCTCTTAAGCATTGTTATTTTTACATATTCAGGGATCACGTACAGGTTTGTTACATAGATTTATTTGTATAATAGTGAGGTCTGGGCTTCTAGTATAGCCATCACCCTGACAGTGAACACTGTACCCAATAGGAAATTTTTCAACCCTTACCCCCCACCCACTCAGCCCACTTTTGGAATCCTCAGTGTCACAATTTCCTCTGTATATCCATATGTACTCACTGTTTAGATCCCATATATAAGTGAGAATATGCAGTATTTGATTTTCTGTTTTTGAATTATTTCTCTTAGGATGATGGTCTCTAGTTGCATCCATGTTGCTGGAAAAGACATGATCTCATTCTTTTTATGGCTGCATAGTATTCCATGGTGTGTATACATCACATTTTTAAAAACTCCAATCATGCCTTGATGGACACTTAGGTTGATTCCATGACTTTGTTATTGCGAACAGTCCTGCAATAAACATGCTAGTGCGGAGGTCTTTTTGATATAACAATTTCTATTCTTGCGGGTAGAGATGCGGTAGTGGAATTGCTGGGTCAAATGGTAGTTCTGTTTTTTGTTCTTTGTAGGTTCTTAAGTATCTTTAAAGAGTAGAGAAGCATAGATATTATAGATTGCTCTGAGGCTATATACCCTTCCCTTCAATATTAGACAGAAGTTTTCATCTTTTCATTTTCAAAGTCGGTCTTTTCCCTTGAATTCTTTGTCTTTTCCCTCCCATCCCCTTAAGGACTTTTCACATTCTTTTATTTCATTTTTTCTCACTTTCAATCTTTTCTAAAAAATCAGTTCTTTTCCTTGTTATTTATATATGTATCAGACTCGTAACTACTGAACAAAACTTTTTCTAATCTCAGGTCCCCCACCACTAATTTATCTATTATTTGTGAAATCACTGGAGTAGCCACTATCTTTTCAAAGACTATTTTTAAAACCCTGTACTGGTGCCCCAAGATGAGTAAGATACAGTCTTTATCAAAGAGGCTTACAGTCTAGTAGGAGAGGCAATACCTAGATTTGGGTCTGCCATTGCCAACTATAGCAAGTACTTTCTCCTTTCTAGCCTCTTTTTTATTATCTGAAAAATGTACATCATGGTTTAAAATCACTATAATTCTGTGCCTTATAAACAAATAATTTGATACAGTATTTAATAGATAGCTGTAACGGAACAATATAATTACCTTGGAAATCAACAGAAAGGTCACTTTTTGCTGTCACTGAGTGGAAAAGTGGCAATTTGAATTGAATCCACAAAATTCCAGAAAAATATGAGTGAAGCCGTGGAGAATAGAAGCATGCAGTGTAGATATAAGACAAGGCATGCAACCTCAGGTGACTACAAAATGGTTTCCATCTGAGAGTCTTGGTATTAGATATGATTATTAAGGCAAGTACATAGAGAGACGAAGGACAAAATACATAGGATTGATTACTAAGGCAAGTACATAGAGAGATGAAGGACAAAATGGCATAGGGTTGGAAGGAGACAGATGACTGGGCAATGCCAACTTTTAAGCAGGAGGTAGAGAAAGAAGATTCAGTGAGGAAGCCAGAGGAGGCTCAGAGTGTTACAGAGGAAAATCGCAGTATGTTTCAAAAAGTGGGGAATAATCTATCTGGTTAAACGCTTCAGAAGTCAAGGAGCATGAGGACTGGTTGGAGCGCCATCATTTACAGTGTAAGAAGTCATTGGTGAATTTTGAACATGAGAGGAAGTCAGTTTGCATTGAGTTAAAAATAAGGTATTGAGAAAAGAAAGCTATGAGGAGATTACTGTTTTGTGTGGCTTGTGATTAAATGGGCCAATTTCAGCAGCTGGCATAACGAGCAAAAGTTTCTCATTGTTTCTTGCTTTCAAGGCTAGAAGCAATATTTCTGGATTTTTATTTGAGCCAGTTTCATTGTATCCCATTGCAGAGATGTTTCATTGTTAGATAATTATTGTCAGCTGAATATATATTTACAGAATTTATTCATACTGACCTATAAACTATTATGGAGTTCCTCACAAGCTGCTAGGGGTGAACAAAAGTTGGAGGAATTTCAGTGTGTGCTGGAGTTGTTAATTTACAAAATAAGTCTTAAGTACATTTAAGTTTTAAGTAACCCTTTTACCTGCAAAATAGTGGTTTGTAGACAGGCGACTTTGCAAGGTGTAGGAATACCCATCTTTAATTTTTTTTAATTTTTTATTTTTTATTTTTTATCGCCCAGGCTGTAGTGCAGCTGTGTAATCATAGTTCACTGCAGCCTTGACCTTCTGGGCTTGATTGATTCTCTCACCTCAGCCTCCTGAGTAGCTGTGACTACAGGCACTCACCATCATGCCCAGCTAATTTTTTGTGTGTGTGGATTTTTAGTAGAGATGAGGTTTTGGCATGTTGCTCAGACTGGCCTTGAACTTCTGGGCTCCAGTGATCCACCTGCCTTGACCTCCCAAATTTGCTGGGTTTACAGACATAAGTCACCACACCCAGCCGGAATACCCATCTTTTAAGTTCAAGAGTCAAGGATATTCGTCGCCTGTCTGGCTATTATAACTTTTTATTATAAATTAAATTGTAATCTCCATCTCCTCTTTACAAATCAAGTACATAATGAGAACAAGTAAAAGGCTCAGAAGAAAGAACAGTTAATCCAAAAAATTGCCCTTTTGTTTGTTCCAAAGCTTTAATAACTATAGTAATTAACAACAACCATTTATTCAGCACTTATTATATGCTAAACACTAGGATTGGAATTTTGTTGTCCCTACAGTTTTCACTATAAGGAGATTGAAACCTTGACAGCCAATACATTGTCCAGATGTCCCACAACTAGTAAGTGGTGCAGGCAGGCTTAAAATTAAAACCTTCTAATTTTTTACCATTCAAGTTCTTAATCAGCTCAGATTAGTGTACCCTATGGGCATTAGATCCAACCCCTGGGCAGACACAGATGGAAGAAATTTGATATAGCCAAATGATAGATATTTATTAGTAAAGGGGATTTGGTTTTAAGTAGCAGAAACCCACACACATTAACTTAAACAATAAAAGGGGAACTTACTGGAAGGATAATGCTATATTTTAAGGAAGATTTGAGCAACCAATCTTAGGAAGCAACAAAAAATAGGGAAGCAGACTGGAAGTGGTGACTCACATTTTTAATCTGCACTTTGGGAGGCCTAGACTGGAGGATTGCTTAAGGCCAGGAGTTCAAGACCAGTCCAGGCAACATAGTGAGACCCTGTCTCTATAAAATAAATAAATAAATATGAAAAAATAGGGAAGGTCTAGAAATTAAAAAAAAGAAACAAACTTTCTCATCTTCCTTTCTTTTTTAACACCATTACGTTGCTTTTCTCTTGACCTTTGGTTCAAATTCTTGAGATAGATTTTCTTGTGTACTGAAAATGATTGGCTTCCAGTGGATCGATGTCTGTTCTTTGTTCCTTACCACTGGGCAGGGCACAGGGTGCCATTGTATATTATGGTTATAGATGACCGTTTCTTCATGCCATAGAGCAATTCTCAGGGTAGGACAAAATTTGGGGAAATGGTGTGATGAATGGAACAATATTTAAAAATAAAACTGTCCTAGAAAGTCCACTCTATATGATGCTAGATTACTTTTTTGGCCTTTTTTTGCACTTAATATTGGCATAAAGGAATGGTCAAGAGCATACAGGGAGAAATAATTTATGTTGGGCTCTTTAACTCCCTTCAATATACAGTATGAGAAATGTATAATAGGAAAATTTTGCTAGCCAGGGAGAGAGTTACCTCTCCTAGTTTCCCACAAGTAATTATTTTCCTGAGATCTGAAGGAAGGGTAGGGGTCAACTAGGCAACTAGAAAAGAACATTCCGCATAAGAGAATAGACCTATGGCAAGAAGGGATAGGACATTGTTGAGGAACTGCAAAGGCCAGTCTGTCTATATCTGTCTATATATAAAACACAGATAGGAAGAGAAACTATCACATTGTCACATAATATATCTCCATAGCACCTTCTTTTCATATAGACACTTACCATAGTCACTATTATTTTAACCCTTTATTTATGCAATTATTTAACTCATGTGTAGCTCTTCTTCTTGAGGTCAAATTTCATGTAGTTTCTGCTCACCATTGTATTCCCACTATCCAAACTCAGTGCCTAGGCCTTAATAGATGAGGCTAAACACATAAGTGGGCTTCAAATGGTACAGGATTTATGGGCTCTGATTTCATTTTTCATTTTTAGTCTTTCTTCAAAAATTTTACCATCTATGGAGAAAATGAAGCATATTTCATATTTTTCTTCATTTAACTATATTAGGCAGCTTGGTGTGTAGCAGTCCACCAGTGTGTGTGCTTGTGTGTGTGTGTGTGTGTGCATTTTAGTGTATGTGTAGTGGTAGTGGCTGAATGAATAGGAAGAGCCTAGCCCAATTCTTGACACATGGAGCGATGTTGGTGGGAATGTAAATTAGTATAATGTCTATGGGAAACAGTATGGAGATTTCTCAAAGAATTAAAAATAGAACTACAATTTGATCCAGCAATCCTACTACTGGGTATCTCCCCAAAAGAAAATAAATCAATAGGATATCTGCATTCATGTTTATCACAACACTAGTGTGTGTGTGTGTGTGTGTGTGTGTGTGTATGTACACCACAGAATACTACAGAGCCATAAAAAAGAATGAAATCATGTCTTTTTCAGCAACACGAATGCAGCTGGAGACCATCATCCTAAGTGAAATAACTCAAAAATAGAAAGAGAAATATTATACCTTCTCACTCATAATTAACTACAAAATGTGTACTTATGGATGTAGAGAGTAAAATGATGAACCACAGAGACTTGGAAGGGAGAGGGAGTAGACAGGTGGATGATGAAAAATTACTTAATAGGTACAATGTATGTTATTCAGGTGATGGATGCACTAAAACCCTGACTTGACCACCACACAATCTATCCATGTAATAAAATCATGCTTGTACCCCATTAATTTATACAAATACAAAAATAATAATCTAAAAATAATGAATTTTAGAAATAATGTTTACCAATTACGGTTGTGTCCTCTTTTGTGTTATAGGGGAGCTGAAGAAACCCAGAACAACAATTCCCAAATGCATATTTACTGCGTTACCTCTGGTGACTGTAGTTTACTTACTGGTTAACATTTCCTATCTGACTGTTCTGACACCCAGGGAAATTCTCTCTTCAGGTTTGTATGCAAATGGCTAAAACAATAAATAAAGCGCTGGTCCTTTCAACATAACTATCATTTCACCAGTCAGGACCACTGTTTACTGTTCATTATTCTATATATAGAATCAACTTATAACTTTCTAAAATAACAGAGGGCCAAAGTGAATGATTTGTCTTAGAAAGGAGATTCATCTTTAAGCACGGTTACGCCTTTTCTAATAATATGGAAAGACGTATATAATGTTGATGTATGGTGTAGATCAGATTCAAAATATTGGTATTCCTTTCATGATCTCATCTCAACAGAGTGACACTGTGTAATCACTGTTTACATCTATTTTAAAACTTTTAAACTGTTTGAGTCTCAATGTTTTTCTAGGTGTCACAAAAAATGATCAATTTGAAATGGAGAATATGGCGGTTAAAAGAGTAGATGCTAATGTTCAATTGATGCATATAATTAATATTGATGTTAAAACAATACGGTTTACCATGAACAACTCTAAAATTTATGGTGGCAAAGGGTGCTGAACATATTGGAAATCTGACCAAAAAATAGCTATATTAGAGACCAAATTGTAGAATAAAGAATAAAAGAATGAGAAAAATTTAAATAAATATACATTGAAAAATGAGTAACAGATTCAAGGAATAAAAGGAAATTTGGAAAGAAATGAGAAACAGGGAAAGTGGAAGACTAGTAATTTCCTCAAGCCAGCATTATACCACCTCACGAGATAAACCTATCACCCCATACCTTTAGGACTAATCTCTTTTGAGCAGCTATTATTGTTTTGGTGAATCTTTGAGGCATGGAGGCAAACCTAAGGGAGATTTTGATATAAAATTCTGGTAAACTTTGCCTCAATTCTTATGTTACTGCCCTGCAGGGTGCTGCCATATGGTATCAGTGCTGATTCATAATGGTCTAGGTATCTTAGGGACCTATAAACTAGATGAATCAAGCTTCTGAGTGTCTGTGGGAACAAGCCAAATGCAAATTCAGATCAGAACAAGCAGTGATTTATTAACTACCTTGATTATGTAAAGAATAAATTTACAAAGTTAATTGTGGGTGTGGTTGGGGCTGCTGGTCAGCTAGCACCGTTGTTACGGTTCATTGAAGCTGGCATCTGATATGACTACCAGTGCTCTGTCCATACGGATTGTTAAAAAGTCATGAATATCTCCTTTGGTGTCATAATGGTTATAGCAATTTTGTAGGTGGCACAAAGGTTTTGGCATGTGTGGAAGACTCATGAAGTGTTTTGACCATCATCACTTGTAATTTGGCTACAATGCTTACTTTTTTAGGCGTATCATCTTTAGACTTTTTGTTTAAATTCTAAATTAATGTTTTTGAGTCCAAATAGCTGCATGTTTATTGTACAAGAAATTTAAATTAAGAAAATAATCAGTCATACATGAAAAAATGTATGTATAGGTATAGTAATCATAGCTTTATGTATGATAGCAAAAAATTAAAAACCATAAAAATATCCAATAAGCTTGAAACAAATAAAAAATTTATGGGAAATCTATATAATAGAACATTTTGTGATTTGTAAAAGATGATATTGTTGATGGATACTTGAAGAAAAGGGACAATGTTTATAATTCAATAATAAGGAAAAAGTCAGGATGTATATAATGATATACAACAGTAAATAAGTAGTTAACAATGGTGATCAATGGGAATGATATTGTATGTGATTTTTACTTTATTGTTTGCACTGAATATTTTAAATTTTCTTTAAAGTGCAAAATTTATATAATAAAAAACAGGTTTTTTTTGTTTGTTTTTTGTTTGTTTGTTTTCTTTTTTTTTTTTTTTTTTTTGAGACAGAGTCTTGCTCTGTTGCCTAGGCTGGAGTGCAGTGGCACAATCTCGCTCACTGCAACCTCCGCCTCCCAGGTTCAAGCGCTTCTTGTGCCTCAGCCTTTTGAGTAGCTGGGATTACAGTCATGGGCCACCACACCTGGCTAATTTTTGTATTTTTAGTAGAGATAAGGTTTTGTCATGTTGGCCAGGCTGGTCTGACCTCAAGTGATTCTCTCTCTTGGCCTCTCAAAGTGCTGGGATTACAGACATGAGCCACAAGGCCCAAATATAGGTTCTTAAATTAAGAAATTTTAACGATTAAGGGATGCATTTTTTCAATCAAACAGGTGTATGTAAAAAATACGAAAAATTTCCAGATGAATATAGACTATCTATGATGTGGCATGAATTGGATGCTACATTTTATTTAAGGAACATTGAAAGAACTACACCAGGCTGTGACAAAATTAGATTCTAATATTTGTGGTTTAGATAAAAAAAGAAACAATGGTATTAATTATGTAATGTTTTTGTCTGTGTCCGTGTCAGAGCTCTGACTTGTTTCTTCACCTATTTTTCTCTTAGGAAAAAAAATAGCCTTTATTATCAATAAGTTTCATAACTGAGAAGGGAAGGGTGTTCTTCTAGAACAAGTTGTATGGAAATGCCTTAGTGAGGAGCCCTGTCCCAGCTTTGAAAACTGAGGATTTCATTGTTCCTAAAGTCCTGCCACACACTGCTGACAGGGGTGCTCACATTTGGTTTTCTTGAGAATTCCATGCCATATTTAAAACTAGAGAAAACTGGCATAGGATAAGATAATCTAAAACAGTAAATACATTTTATGGAAGCAGAAGCTGAGGTTTCCCTGTCCAGATGAAGCCTAAAAGTAGCTGGTCCCAAGTACCCAGATATGGTTAAGAATTTTGAAAAGATAGCCAGTGATAGGCAATAAATAAATAAATACATAAATTAAAAATAATAATAAAAGAATTTCGAAGAGAAAGTGAGAATTTTAGAATCGTTTATTGGTAAATTGATGCAATTATTTTCAGAGGGCAATTTTGTAATATCATCCTTATTTTAAAATGTATATACCTTTGGACTCACAAGTCCCACTTCTAAGAATTTACTCTAAGGAGACTTGAACAACTATCAAGAATAGGAGGCATGAGTGTTTTCATTAAACCCCTTTTATATTAGCAAGCAATTGAAAATAAACTACAAATAAAACAATATGGAATGGGTAGATAAACTCATTGACAGTTATATAATGGAATATTGAGAATTTGCTAGAATAATTAGATGCATGCAAATGTACTAATAAGAGCAAGATGAAAGTGCAAAAGCAAGCCTAAGTGAGCATACACATACATGCACACTCATATACAACCCTAATAGATGTTTATACATTCATATAAAATTTCTAGAAGAGGATCCAAACAGCTGTTAATGATGGTTACATTTGCTCCGCATGAATGGGAGGCTGGCGAGGAGAGGGACATTTACTTTTCACTTCATGTGCTTCAGTGCCATTTATTTTACTTTTCACCCAAAACATACACGAAATAATTTTTAAAAGAAAAGAAACAACATGTGGAAAGAATAACAAAGAAAAAACATCCCTTGTGGCATAGAGCTAAAGATGATGTAGAAAGATGTATAGTTTTTGCCAGCCAGCACTGACAGAGCTGCACCTGATCCTCCTCCAGTTATAACTAACCACGTCTGTAGAATGCACACTGGGAAACTGAAGGGGAATTTCCTTTGCATTACTGGAAAGAAATATTCTGGAAATGTGACTGAAAATGTGGAATTTGTGGAGGTATGGGTGTCCAGGAGAAACAACCAACAATATCTTCCTGAGAAGAACAATAAATGAGACAGGAGATATTTTGAAGGAAGATCCAAAGTTGTAGAATAGCACTAAGGAAAAAAGTGAAATGGCAGTTGAGGTTATTTAAAAAAGGTTACAAAAAATAAGTATCTTTAAGAACAAGAGCTATTAATGATATTTTAATTTTGTCACATTTGGGAAGTCCTACCTTGTGTTCTAAGCCAGTATGTTGATGTCCCAAAAGTACCCCTGGAAACCGACCTTGGCACAAGAGCATAGGCTCCAAGGACACCTGCCCCCAGGGACCTCAGGCCCCATTGTGCTCATTCCATTGAAAAACTGAGAATTTGTTTCTCTCTGACTGAGTGATCTGTCCTAGCATATATCCACATAATATGAACTGAATCAAGTGGGTTCTCACAAACAATGGATGCTTTTCTTCACAGTTGTGTTTTTTTCCTGTGGACTTATATTAAATTAGTACTCATAAGATCCTTTATCTTTAAGCAAAAAAAAAAAAAAAGAATATTCTCTAATGGTTAGTTTCTTAATCTTAGTACCATGAACATTTTATACTATATAATTTTTTGTTGTAGAGAATTGTCCTGTGCATTATAGGATGTTTAGCAACATCCTTGGCCTCTACTCACTAGATACCAGCAGCAACCTCCTACCTCCCCAGTTGTGACAGCCAAAAAAGTCCCCAGATATTGCCAAATGACCCTGAGGAGTAAATTCAACTCCAATTGAGAACTACTGGTCTATAGAAAAGTCCCAAATGTCATACATATTTTTAATGGTGTGTAACTTATTTTCTTCATCTACATGGTTCCTTTTTCTGTTAAGTATTTCAAATTGCACCATGATGTGATAAAGTCTTATTCTGGTGTCAGTAGTGCTGCACTGTGCTTTTTGGACTCTGAATGTAACTACAAGACTCTATAAACTAGTTTTAGAAAAGAAGCATGGATTCAATCATCCATGCAACAAAATCAATTTATTTCACAAGTGTTTATTGAAGGCCTACTGTATGTCTGTCACAGAGTGATCCACTAGTTTTATAGAAAATAAATGGATTATTCTTGCCCTCAAAAACATTCTTGGTCTATTGGGGAAGACATATAATATGATAACCATTTACAATACAGTGTGATGGGATCAAATAGACACATTTATAAGGTGTTATGTAGGTGCAACTAAGGAAATAAACAATAAAATTGAGCAAATTAAATGTTATTAATTACTTAAGTTTCTGTTCTTATTTTAAAATAATATTAAAAGGTTTATCATTAGTATTTTTTTAACACATTTTCTTTTGTATATTTTTGTTTTTCTGCAGATGCTGTAGCTATCACATGGGCTGATCGAGTTTTTCCCTCATTAGCATGGATTATGCCTTTTGCTATTTCTACCTCATTATTTAGCAACCTTCTGATTTCTATATTTAAATCATCGAGACCAATATATCTTGCAAGCCAAGAGGGCCAGCTGCCTTTGCTATTTAATACACTTAATAGTCACTCCTCTCCATTTACAGCTGTACTACTACTTGTCACTTTGGGATCCCTTGCAATTATCTTAACAAGTCTAATTGATTTGATAAACTATATTTTTTTCACGGGTTCATTATGGTCTATATTATTAATGATAGGACTACTAAGGCGGAGATACCAGGAACCCAATCTGTCTATACCTTATAAGGTAAAATTGGATTTCTAATTCTTTTCTGTGTGAAATAACAGATATTGAGTATAACTGTATTTAAGATTATAATCAGAGCATCTATAAGTAGATCTTCTGAATACTCAGTTACTGTGAAACACATAAGAATAATCTAGTCTTGGTTTTAATTTTCATTTTAATTGGCTAGGTTACACAATGTAAAAATCTCTTAGATTCCATTTAATGGTTTATTAGAGAGAAAAATAGTTCTCTGGGTGTTTGGGCAGATCGTTATGAGTCTTTTGACCAGATGTTATTTTGTCTACTTATGTAACTAGTTATGCATATGAATGTCTTCACAGTCAGGGTCAGATTTAGCAGATGGGAAACAGAAGAGGCAAGGTGAGGTCACAAGTGATAACATCCACTGTTCTGAAACATCAATTTACTTTGTTGGCAAGTTTCATCTTTTCAACTTTACTTATTTTAAACTGACTTTCAGTCTGGATGAAAAAAACTTTTCACAGGAGAGGAGACAACCACTTAATTGTAGAAAATGAAAGAAGCAGCAAAACTTGGTAGCATAAGAATGTTATTGGAGAAAGATGACCCTGACGCTCTGATTATCAGAATAATAAAATAATCTTGGTTGCCTAGGTAGGATGTTCAAAGCTTTGCTTGGATGATCACCTTTAATCCTCTTAGTAATAAAAAGGTGGATTCAATTGTTATTTCCATTTTACAGATAAGAAAACAGATTTAGAAACGTTAAGTCACTTGCCCAAGCTCACACAGCATGGATTAGAGCCAAGATTCAAATCTAGGCAGTCTTTTTGGAGTGTTTGACGCTCACTAAATACAAAATATAAGAAAGAAATGTTGAGAGAAAGAAAGCAATGTTCTCATCACCAACTATGGTTGATTTATGTCCTTCCTTTCCAGTCTTCTTTCCAACTTCTTCCATCCAGTCATCTCTTAATCGTTGTGTGTTTCAGTATTAGTTGTCAAGAAGCAACTATATTTTAAGCACCTTGCTAGGTACGCTGAGTAGAAAAAGAATTAAGACTTGGCTCCTGCTTTTAGGCAGGTTATAATCTATCTGGACAGTCATGTACACCAAAAGTCATGGTGTGATGATTGCTACCTAGTGGTCTGCAGAGGATGCTCAGAGAACACACAGGGAGAGAGATCTAATCTAGAGCAGGGCTGATGGCCATAGTCCCCCTTGGAGGTGCCTCCCTGACATCTGCTTTCTGTATAGTTTCACATGCTGCATCTTTTTAATATGTCTTTTGCTGTCTTCTGATCCACACTTTTGTTAGATCACTGACCCCAATAAATACAACTATAAAGAAGTTATGAACTGGAGGATAAATTTGTTATACACAAATAACAGTGTAAGATAATCATTAAGAGCTTTGGACTCAAGCCCAGTTGCTTGGCTAGTAGCTGAGTTTAGTCTTGTTATTGAACCTCTGAACCTCAGTTTCTTCAGATCTAAAATGGGAAAAAATAATACCTACCTCCTATTTACGTTGGAGGTATTAAGTAAGCTAAGGCATGCGAACAATCCAAGGTCTGACATTGATGGCTATTATTGCTTATATTATTATTCAACTTCCATTTGCATCAGAAAGGATGGCAAGGGCAGCCTTAAGTACAAGTGGCTGAAATTTTTCTTGTATGCCCCCAGGAGTGCTCTTTTCTTTTCTCTCAGTTATTTGATAACTGATACTGAGCCATGAGATGATAAAGTACCTTTTTCAGGGATGCTTTATAAACTAAGAAGAGATTCTTTGTTTTTTCTTTTTTTTTGAGACAGAGTCTCACTCTTGTCGTCCAGGCTGGAGAAGCTGGAGTGCAGTGGCATGATCTTGGCTCACTGCAACCTCCGCCTCCCAGGTTCAAGAGATTCTCCTGCCTCAGTCTCCCAAGTAACTGGGATTACAGGTGCCCGCCACCACACCCAGCTAATTTTTGTATTTTTAGTAGAGACGGTGTTTCACCATGTTGCCCAGGCTGATCTCGATCTCCTGATCTCATGATCCACCTGCCTTGACCTCACAAAGTGCTGGGATTATAGGCGTGAGCAACTGTGGCCCGGCCAAGAAGACATTCTCAATGATTAAATCCCAACAAATGATCCTCTAATTAAAGGGTTTTGTTTAATAAATTATGACTAGCTGTGTAATATATATCTTTGGGGAATATAGATTCATATCAGTTACATCTTATATCGATTTTCTCCCTAGATTGGGTAATATTGTAGAGAACTCTTACAATTCTAACACAAAGCAGGTACCAGGGACTGGTCTTTAAGGCTTTTGGCAAAGCAAAAACAAAACATAAAACAGGGAAAATTGTTTTAGCTAAAATTTTTGTCTTGCTTTTTTTTTTAATATGCTGAGCCTATAAAGTTACAACATTTACCTGTCAGTATTTACCTGTGTAACAGAGAGTCTGAGGATAGTCTTTCTGTTTTGTCATGAATTTCTTACTGCCTTGAGATATTTTCCAGAGAAGATTGTTGTTACTTACACTGGGCCTTAGAAACTCCCTCTTAACAGATTCATGGTACCCGGATCAGTAGATAGTGATCTTATCAGCAAATGGTTCTAGTTATTTTCATTCATGAACAGTCAAATGCTAGATGCCCATTCCCTCCAGCCTGACAATGGCAGTCTTCAACATCTCCTTTCACTCAGGCATTTATCTCACTTCTAAGCCAGGTTTATTCAACTTTACAGCTAATTTAGCCTGTTTTCCTTAATTAGTTTGTATCTTTGCATTTTTATTTATATAAATATGCAGGTATCATTCATGGATGTTCGTATCTAATATTTTTTCAAACTTTGCTCTTTTCAGGTGTTTTTGCCATTTCCATTAGCAACAATAGTCATCGACGTGGGCTTGGTTGTGATACCATTGGTAAAGTCTCCAAATGTGCATTATGTCTACGTGCTTCTGTTAGTTCTCAGCGGATTACTATTTTACATACCTTTAATACATTTTAAAATAAGATTGGCTTGGTTTGAGAAGATGACTTGCTATTTACAATTACTATTTAATATTTGCCTCCCTGATGTGTCTGAAGAACAGATGTCAGAAGCGCAAACTCTTAAAAACATAGCCTTCTAAAAAACATATATCAGATTCCAAATCAAGGTTAAACATATGATAGAACATTCATGGTGAAATTCCTATAGTAACTATTTTTTTCTCAAATGAAATAAGTAATATATACAAAAGTGCCTAAGACAGTACCTGGCTTCAGAGTCACTAAGAAATTGTTATGCATAACTAAAGCTCTGCTTTGCATGGTAAAAAATTTAAGTCCTGGTTTGCACAGCTTGATAGAGTGATTATACATCTCCCATTCTCTCACTTTTTTTTTCTGTATCCCACCCCTTTTCTACTGAATTTGTGGGGATCCTATAATAAAAGTGAATGACTAAAAATTTTAAAAGCATTCCTTCTCTTCATCTTTCCTGAGTCCTTTTTTTTTGTGAGGCGGGTGGGGTCGGGAAGGATGCTGATTTGAAAATGAAAAGAATAATTCCATTTTTCCAGTTGGCTTTTCCCTTCTAGAATGTACCACTTTTTTTTTTTTTTCTTTTTGAGATGGAGTCTCACTCTGTCGCCTAGGCTGGGGTGCAGTGGCATGATCTCAGCTTACTGCAAGCTCCGCCTCCTGTGTTCATGCCATTCTCCTGCCCCAGCCTCCCGAGCAGCTGGGACTACAGGCACCCACCACCACGTCCGGCTAATTTTTTGTATTTTTAGTAGAGACGGGGTTTCACCGTGTTAGCTGGGATGGTCTCGATCTCCTGACCTCGTGATCCACCCGCCTTGTCCTCCCAAAGTGCTAGGATTACAGGCATGATCCACCGCGTCTGGCTGAGATTAAAATTTAAATAGTTGGATTTTGAGTAAAGCACATTGCCTTCCTATTGTGAGTGGGCCTCATCCAATAAGTTGAAGTGCTTGATAGAAAAAAGACTGACTTCCCCAAGAGGCAATTCTGTCAGCAGATGGCCTTCGGACTTGAATTGCGACATCAGCTCTTCCATGGGTCTCTAGCCTGTCAGGCCACCAGGCCACATTACAGATTTTGGACTTGCCAGCCTCCAGCCTCCATGATTCTGTGAGCCAAGCCAATTCCTTAAAAATAAATTCTCTCTGTCTCTTTTGCTGTCCCTCTCTCTCTTTCTCCACATGCACATCCATGGGTCTGTTTCTTTGGAGAAGCCAATAACATATTTAAGTTAGCATGGTAGATAATCTATTTATAGCATGCTACTTATTTATTCCTAAGGCAGTTGCCTTATATGGGCCTCATGGTTCAACATTCCCTTTACATAAACTTCCACTACACTTAGACAACTGCCCAATTCCTCTTCCTATGAGCTTTCAACACAGTATGTGACAAAATACTTCCTGAGCTTAGTTTCATAGACATCATCCACATTTTATAAATTCAGGAGCAGAGCTTCAGATTCTGGAGACCTGGAAGATATTTAAATTACAAGTGAGAAGAACTAATGATTTGACTGACATTAGATTTAGAAGAAATCTTAAATGTTTACAGCAGCCCCACAAAGTAACTTGCTCATTTATGTTTGTATACTCCCAGGGATGGAGGAATCACTACTTGCTAAAGATGCTGGTCCTATCTTTGGACAGCTTTGCTTTCCAAAAGCTTTTCCTAATAATATGAAGCTGCAATGTAATTTCTGTCTATTGGATAAGTCTAATCATCTTTCACATGATATCCTTTTAGATATTTGATGATAACCATTTTGTGGCTCTGTGCCTTCTCCAGATCAAAACCCCCCAGTAGTCCAAAGTTGCCGCTTTTGAAAACCTTGACCCCTCTACACCTTGCCAGGCCCTTTTTAATGTAAAGATGTCTTAAATTTTTATGCCGTAAACAATGTAGTCTTTCTGAACGTGGTCTGACTATGGCAGAGCAAAGTGGAGCTATCGTTCCCCTTTTTTTAAATATTCTAGTTTTGTTCACTGTTTTGGCACAACTATACACTTAAACCTCCTACATCTTTCATGTAAGTCATGGCTGAGACATGCCTATTCTAAGACTGTGTGGGACATTACGTCGGCAAGTCTAATAGGTCAATACGATTTCTCAGGGAAACTTTTGTTCCACAGCAAGATAACAAGAAATTGTCTGATGGTAGCAAGAGAGGGGTTATAAAATTTCAGGACTTCAAGGAAAGTTGCAACATGAATTTCATTATAGTTTTTATATTTTATATTATTTTTGGAAATAAGGCCTTACAAAATATTTGTGTAGTAAATTTTCTGCTTGGCAATTCCTTTTGTTCTACTCAGGACCACCTGAGTAGGAAGGAATTCATCTTCCTGCTATGTTTCCTTTAAGAAGAGTCTATTTTGAAGCCATGTATCAAGAATTCCTGGCTGGGTGTGGTGGCTCACACCTGTAATCCCATCACTTTGGGAGGCTGAGGTGGGTGGATCACGAGGTCAAGAGATCAAGACCATCCTGGCCAACATGGTGAAACCTCGTCTCTACTAAAAATACAAAAATTAGCTAGGTGTGGGTGCAGGCACCTGTAGTCCCAGCTACTTGGGAGGCTGAGGCAGGAGAATCACTTGAACTGAGAGGTGGAGGTTGCAATGAGCCGAGATCACACCACTGCACACCAGCCTGGCAACAGAGCGAGACTCTGTTTAAAAAAAGCAAAAAACAAAACAAAAATTCCTTTGATGACGTCAGGCAAGGACTTATTTGCTATACTCTCTGAATTGAGGCTAATGGAACTTAACTATCTGACACAGGTGTGCTGTGAAGATTAATGAGTTGTGTGTGACATACTTTGAAGTTGAACAGTAATCGCTTTCTTATTGTACATATAGGGCCTCCAAGGTGTTATCTCTTGTTTGTATCATGAAATTTGCAAAGCAGACACTACCTGAGAAGCTTCTACCTCCTCTCTATTCAAAATAGGTTTATTTTTATTATTCTATTTTTTTATTGAGACGGAGTCTCAGTCATCCAGGCTGGAGTCCATTGGCACGATCTTTGCTCACTGCAACCTTGGCCTCCCAGGCTCAAGTGATCCTCCCACTTCAGCCTCTTAAGTAGCTGGGACTACAGATGCATGCCACCAAGCTTGCCTAATTTTTTTGTATTTTTGGTAGAGACGGAGTTCCTCCATGTTGCCCAGGCTGATCTTGAACTCCTGAGTTCAAGCCATCAGCCTGCCTTCACCTCTCAAAGAGCTAGGATTATAGGCATGAGCCATTGAGCCCAGCCCAGAACATGTTTAAATAGCTTTGTGAGGTTGTATTCATTTCCTAGAGATGCCATGACAAATTACCACAAATTCAACTGGCTTAAAATAACAGAAATTTGTTCTCTTGCAGGAGGTCAGAAGTCCAAAATCATCCTAAGCAAGAACAGAAAACCAAACACCATATGTTCTCACTTATAAATGGGAGCTAAACTTTGGGTGCTTGTGGACAGAAAGATGGCAACAATTGACACTGGGGACTATTAGATGAGGGAGCGGGGAGAAGGGCAAGGGTTGAAAAACTAACTACTGGGTACTATGCTCAATACCTGGCCGATGGTATCATTTGTACCCTAAACCTCAGCATCATGCAATGTACCCAGGTAACCAACCTGCACATGTACCCCCTGAATCTAAAATAAAAGTTGAAAAAGAAAAAGATAAAATTAAAATAAAATATCTCCCTCTCCTTTCTCTCATAAGGATACCAGTCATTGGATTTAGGGCCCACTCCAAATCCAGGATGTTCCTCTCTCAAAATCCTGAACTTCTTAGATCTGCAAAGACCCTTATTCCAAGTAAGGTCACATTCTGCTGTTCCCTGTAGATCTGTTTTTAAGAAGGCCATGATTCAACCCACGAAGCTAGGTCTCCTCATTATCCAGTTCCATTCCCAGTTCGTGACCTCTTCCAGCTATAGAGGCTGATTCTTGAGAAGGCCACCCTGATTTTGCTTCTCTCTGTAGGTAGTAACTCATCTGCATGTTGGAGTTGGAACTAAAATATGAAATCTGGAAAAGTCTCAAACTTCAAGATGTAGTACTATGAGCCTCCATTATTAGCAATGTCTCCCAAAAAGATGAGATCAGTATTTCAAAAGAAACCTTAAACTAGACTTGAGAAGCAGCCAGGTAATCTCCAGAGCTGGATTATTCCGATCCTGATGCCAGGGCGTCCCAGCGGACAGAGAGAGAGTTTTGGGAATTCTTGACAAGCAAGAACCTGGATGTTGCTGTTTACGTCAGGTTTTCTTATCTTGACTAATGATGTGGTTGTGAAGGAAATAACTGTGCTGCAATGAATCTGTTCACATCTTTCCATTAGACCTAGGCCTCTCTCAGATGGTTTCTCTAAGTTGCTGCTTGTTCAGTATCTCGTATATGAAGCTGGTAGGAAGAAAAAATGTCACTTTGCTTAAGTGTCAGCTTTGTGCCAGAGGGTTGGGAATACTGGAGTATTTCCCAGAATACAGCATGTATGCTTATTTTCAAACATGAGAAACAAACTACCTGAATGTAGAGAAGTCACAGTAACTTTACAGGGAGCAACGTTTCAGAATTGTATTTCTAAGTAATGGACTTCTATTACTTTAAGGTGAAGAAAAAAATAAGTGTCCCTTTATTTAGCTGTAAAGCAAAAGTGGGTAATTTCTCAGATCCTTCCCAGGTGTAACAAATGACAAGCATTCTTCTTGTTTTAAAAAATTTCAAATTGTATTTTAGATTAAGAGGTACATGTGTAGGTTTGTTACATGGGTATATTGCATAATGCTGGGGTTTGGGGTGCAAATGATCCCATCATGCTGGTAGTGAGCGTAGTATCCAATAGATGGTTTTTCAGCCCATGCTCCCCTCTCTCCCTCCCCATCTAGTAGTTCTCATTGTCTCTTGTTCCTATCTTTATGTCTATGTGTACTCATTGTTTAATTCCCACTTATAAGTGAGAACATGCAGCATTTGGTTTTCTGTTCCTGAATAAATTTGCTTAGGGTAATGGCCTGTAGCTTCATGCATGTTGCTGCAAAGAACATGATTTTATTCTTTTTAAGGAGTGTGTAGTATTTCATGGTGTATATGTACCACATTTTCTTTATCCATTCCATCATGGATGGGCATTTAGGTTGATTGCATGTCTTTGCTGTTGTGAATACTGCTGTGAAGAGCATATGAATGCCTGTGTCTTTTTGATAGAATGAATTATTTTACTTTGGGTATATACCAAATAGTGGAATTGCTGAGTTGAATGGCAGTTCTCTTTTAAATTCTTTGAGAAATCTCCAAACTGCTTTCCCCAGTGGCTTAGTTTGCATTTCCACCAACAGTGTATAAGCGTTCCCTTTTCTCCACAGCCATGTCAGCATCTGTTATTTTTTGACTTTTTAATAACCACCATTCTGCTTAATGTGAGATGGTACTTGTGGTTTGATTTGCATTTCTCTGATAATTAGTGTTGTTAAGCATTTTTTTCCATGTTCCTTGGCTGAGTGTACATTTTCTTCTTCTTCTTCTTTTTTTGAGACGGAGTTTCACTTTTGTTGTCCAGGCTGGAGCGCAATGGCATGATTTCGGCTCACTGCAACCTCCGCCTCCTGGGTTCAAGCGATTCTCCTGCCTCAGACTCCCAAATAGCTGGGATTAGAGGCGTACGCCACCGCGCCTGGCTGATTTTTGTGTTTTTAGTAGAGACGGGTTTTCTCCATGTTGGTCAGGCTGGTCTCGAACTCCTGACCTTGGGTGATCCACTCGCCTGGGCCTCCCAAAATGCTGGGATTACAGGTGTAAGCCACTGCGCTCGACCATACATCTTCTTTTGAGAAGCATCTGTTCATGTCGTTTGCCCATTTTTTAATTGGATTTTTTTTTCTGGTTCATTTGTTTATTTGTGGATTCTGGATATTAGATATTTGTCAGATACATAGTTTGCCAATATTTTCTCCCATATTGTAGATTGTCTGTTTACTATATTGATAGTTTCTTTTGCTGTGCAGAAGCTCTTTAGTGTAATTAAGTCCCACTTGTCAATTTTTGTTTTTGTTGCAGTCGTTTTGGGTAATTTCTCTGCAAGTTTTTTCCCAAAGCTGATGTCGTGAAGGGTATTTCCTAGGTTTTCTACTAGGATTTTTAAACTTTGAGGACTTACATTTAAATCTTCAATTCACCTCATGTTAATTTTTATATATGATGAGAAGTAGGGGTCCGGTTCATTCTTCTGCATATGGCTAGACAGTTATCCCAGCACCGTTTATTGAATAGGGAGTTCTTTCCCTATTGCTTACTTTTGTCAACATTGTTGAAGACCATCACAGAGTTGTACATATGTAGGCTTATTTGTGGGTTCTCTGTTCTGTTCCATCGGTCTATGTGTCTGTTTTTGTACCAGTACCATGCTGTTTTGGTTATTATAGCCCTATGTATAGTTTGAAGACAAGCATTCTTGACCCTGAATTGCAGGTGTAACAAATGACAAGCATTCTGTGTTCCTGAATGTGGATTGCTAAATGCCACATTAAAAGAGCATAGTTCATATAGGCCATGTAAGAGCCAGATAGTATGCTCATTCATACTATTCATTACTGATACCAGATAATAAGTTAGTGTTTACTTAATGGATGTGTTAATGAGCACTTCTTTCCACTTCTGTAAAATAAATATCTTTTTAATCTCCCCATTTATTTCCACTTTTACTGACATAGTACTGATTGGACAACCATCATTTCTCATCTGTATTGCTGAAACAGTCTCCAAACTCTGTGACTCCAGAACCCAACCTATTGTTAGAATCATGAAGGAAGACTTTGAAGACCATAGATTTGAGGCCCCTGGAAAATATAATTTAATAGGTCCAAGGTGAACCACTCAAACTTATTGTTATCTTTTTAAAAAATAAGGTAGGCCAGGATTACAGTGCTCATGCCTGTAATCCTAGCACTTTGGGAGGCTGAGGCAGGTGGATCACTTGAGGTCAGAAGTTCAAGACCAGCCTGGACAACATGGCAAAACCCCATCTCTACAAAAAATAGGAAAACTAGCCAGCTGTGATGGCATGCACCCATAATCCTGCTACTTGGGAGGCTGAGGCTGGAGGATCATCTGAACCTGGGAGGTCAAGGCTGCAGTAAGCTGTGATCACGCCACTGCATTCCAGCCTGGGTGACAGAGTGAGACCTTGTCTCAAAAAACATTTTTTTTCTAACATAATCCTATCTGAATTGATTACTCTCTATGCTTCAAGCACAGCAATTATCCTGGGTTCTACCTTGGCCAGGATTCTCTGAATTCCCTTTCCTTCTCCTGTTTCCTTTGTCCCAAGTATTTCTCTTTTTTGCTTTACTCTTTTGTTTTGAAAGAGCTTATTCTTTTATGACATCATAAAAAAGGAAATGAGAGGCAAATTTTATGAGATAGTCCATATATAAAAGTATCTATTTTATCTTGCTACTTGAGCAATGTATACAATTCTTTGGAAATATTTTTTCTTCAAAATTTTAAAGGCATTTCTCCACTGACATCTAACTTTTTTTTGAGAAAATCAAAATTATTCTAATTTTTAAATTTACTTTTCTTGTCTAATTGCTCTAGTTAGACCTTTTAGTACATTCTGATTCCTAGTCTTTTGTAGATGGCCTGTAATTTCTTTTTTCCATCTATTCTTAAAACTTTCAGGGTTAAAACTTTATTGTCTTCAGTATTTTGAAATTTAATAATAATGCAACTTTCTGTGACTCTACTTTCACCTATTGTGTTGGACCTTCAGTGGGCCCTTTCAAAATGGAAAATATTCTCTTTTGGTTTGGGAAAATTTTCTTGAATCATTTCCTTGATAAATTCCTCTTCTTTATTTGTGTTGCTCTCTTTTTCTAAAATTTGTATTAGTTTTATATTGGACCTCCTGGACTGATCTTCTGATTTTCTTATCTTTCTTCTCTTCTTTTTAATTTCCTTCCCTTCCTTCCTCCCCCACCCCCCTCCCCTCCCCACTCCCCTCTCCTCTCCTCTCCTCCCCTCCCCTTCCAATTCCTTTCCCTTCCCTCCCCTCCTTCCTTCCTTCCTGTATTAGTCAATTTGCATTGCTATACAGGAATACCTGAGGCTGAATAAGTTTTAAGAAAAAGAGTTGTATTTTGGCTTATGGTGCAGCAGGCTGTACAGAAAGTGTGATGTCAGCATCTGCTTCTGGTGAGGGCTTCAGGAAGCTTCCAATCATGGTAGAAGGTGAAAGGGAAATAAGAGCATCACATGGCAAGAGCTCGAGGAGGAAATGTCAGGCTCTTTTAAACAACCAGATCTCGCGTGAACTCACAGAGAGAGAACTCATTACTGCCAGGACGCTATCAAGCATTCATGAGGTATTTGCCCCCCCGACCCTAACACCTCCCACCAGGCCCTCACCTCCACATTGGGAATCACATTTTAACCTGAGATTTGAAGGGGACAAAACATCCAAACCATCTCCCTCCCTCCCTCCCTTCCTCCCTCCCTTCCTCCCTCCTTCCCTCTCTTCCTTCCTTCCTTCCTTCCTTCCTTCCTTCCTTCCTTCCTTCCTTCCTTCCTTCCTTCCTTCCTTCCTTTTTCTCTTACTGTCTGGAGATTTCCTCATGGCTCCCTTCCCTCCCATTTTAATTATACTTTTAATTTCCAAGGTCTTGTTTGTATTACTTTGTAACAGCCTGTTATTTTTGGCCCTTGGATACAATATCTTCCCTTTTCTTTGAGGAGAAAAATTTTTTTTTTCAGTTTTTAAAAATGTATGGTCTCTATTTCTGCCAATATGCTTTTAAACTGCTGTGCTTCTATTTTCCATGTTGGATTAGAGGCTTTCCTCAACTGTTTTGTAATCCTTAGTGATCCACTCATGAGTACTAGGAAAGGACTAAAAAGTTGATGAGAAACTCTGAATGTATGCATTAGGCTTATGGACTTTAAAATGGGCTCTATGGCGATCTGGATGGACTGATTGCTAAGAAACCCCCAAAGTCAGTATCTGTAAATCTTTTATCTTGGCTGGTCATGCTGCCCAGAGAAGCTTTCTAATCTTCTCCCTGAAGGACAAGGCTCTGACTGCTGGCTGCTGGGATCTGGGCTGAGGAATGGGGCTAGAGAGGGCAGTCTTGGCATTTAGCAATCAGTACACATAAGCCCCCATGTAGCTGGGGCTATAGGCACAAACCACCACTGTAGAGACGGGGTTTTGCTATGTTGCCCAGGCTGGTCTTGGGCCTGAGCTCAAAGTGATCTGCCTGCCTTGGCCTCCCAAAGTTGTGGGATTACAGGCGCGTTAGCCACTGTACCTGGCCCCCAATCCTTCTTAAATATCGCAACCTCTCTGCCTTCCCCAGGTATGCTTAATATTGAGGTGTATAATGCATTTGAGCATTGTGTGGTATAAATCAGCTGTTTCTCAGTTTGTCTTATTTTTAGTTTGAGGAGTCACTGTCTTGAGACTGCTAAATCAGTTACCTTTTATCCATTCACTTTCTAGTTTCCAATATCTTGTTGCTCTCTTCTTTGTGGGGTTATTTATTTTAAAATTCCCTTATTACCATTTTTGTGGGATTCCAGAAGGGTGGCTAAAATAGATGTTTCTTCAATGTACTGTCTTAATGTGGATGTTTAAAAAGTTTGAATAATTTAAGAATGTTTAAAATGTTGAAAATTTTTTTTAACAAATAAAATGCCAGTCGAGAAATCTGGATTGATAATACTAACTACTCTCAATAAAGTTTAAAGGAAAAATGTTGAAAGAGAGTTGACTTATAGATCTCTGTCTCAGTGATCCAAATTGTTCTAAAACAAAAATATAATAATTTCTGAGTTAAAGTATTATGGAAGAAGCCTGTCTGTAGCAAGCAAGAAAATTCTTTATCACATGGCAGCTATGAGCACTTTAGTGGATGAGGGAAATTGTTTGCCTCTTTCGCCTTTGATAAGAGAAAATTGATTTTATACAAATAAAAGGCAAAATCACTCCCATCTTAAGGAGATGTATCATAAATGATCTTAGCCAATCACTGTAACCCTAGGCTCCTTGCCTGTGATTGGTGTAGGCATGGGACCCAGTTTTTGCCAATAAAATGTAAAGAGGAGTCTAATGTAGAGTTTATAGGAAAGACTATCTTCCCCTATTAAAAGACAAAAATCCAAAAAAGTTCTCTATTCTTTCCTTTCTTGGATTTTTATCATGTAAAGATGTGATACTTGAAGCCGTGCTGGCCACCTTGTGACCCTGAGGTGAAAGTTAGGAGAACCAGGGACAAACAGACAGGGCCAACGTATTGTTTTGCTGCAAACTTAACCAATTCTGAAACTGCCTGCTTCCAGACTTTTTATTACGTAACTTAATTAAATATGGCTATGGTTTAAGACACTGTTGCTCAATTTTTCTATTTCAAGCCAAAAATAGTTTCGTGTTTGTTTATTTGTTTGTTTTTGCAATGGGATCTTGCTATGTTGCCCAGGCTGGACTTGAACTCTGATGGCCTCAGCCTACTGAGTGACTGGGACTATAGGCGAGCACTACCACACCCAGCTAGTCAATTAGAGTTAATACCTAGCACTTAGGGTTTTTAAAAATGAAAACTAAATGAGATAACATGTTAAAAATGAAAAAAGGGGTGGGGTGCAGTGGCTCACACCTGTAACCCCAGCACTTTGGCTGAGGTGGGCGGATTGTTTGAGCTCAGGACCAGCCTGGGCAACTTGGGAAACTCCGTCTCTAAAAAAAAAAATAGCCAGGTATGGTTGCACATGCTTGTATTCCTAGCTACTCAGGAGGCTGAGGCAGGAGGATCACTTGAGCCTGGGAGGTCAAGGCTGCAGTAAGCTGTGACTGCAGCCTGGGTGACAAAGCAAGACTCTGTCTTAAAAAAGGAAAAATTTTAAAAAGAGAGAAAAAGTGTTTTTCTCAGTGTCTGGCACGCTAAAGAAATGGTAGTTAACAATTATTTTAAATTAAGACTTCTATTTTTAAGATTTTAATAACTGTCTTCATAACACCCATGATTTGGCCTAATGAGTGTATGCAAATTAGATACATACACAGCTTATTTTTCATGCCCAATCTGGCACATAGTAAGTACTCCATAAAATTTCAAAAACAAGTAAACATAATAGCTATGCAATACATTTTTACTAAATGAATACATAAAAGAATAGATGGGTAAGTGAATGAACTAATAAGTGTCAACAGTTTCAAGTGACTTGATTACTTTAAATAGCTAGAAGAAACAGTAGCATGGTATCCAAATAAATTCTGTGGAAAGCATAATAGATACAGTTCTTCTGGAAAACAGGATAGCATGATAAGTAGCAAAATATAAACCCTGCATAGGGCATTGTGTAGTGTCACTTACTACTGATAAAGTAGTGCATTGTACCGTGGAAAATTATCCTGGAGCCCCTCATGGGAAATCTCTCTGAGTTGTACTAAAGACAGACCTTGTCTCTCACTCTCTCTAGGATTTTATCTGGGAATCTCACATGCTTGTGTAGCATCAAGTTTCAATTTATATAATATATGTAGAGCATTTTGCCATAAACAAGACTCAATAAAACAAATGAAATGTGCTGGAGAGGTTTCTACAGAACAAGGTGTTCCTCACAGAAGCCTGTGGCCTCTATAATTAATTCTCTTTCTTTTCTGAACTGATGGACTCATTCTGGGCACCAAGCAGAATTCCAGCTAGAATTTCATCATCTGTTGGTCTCAATCTTATCACAACAGTTTGTATTTTAAAAAGAAATACATGACATTGGAAAATAATATGTTTTTCTGTTGCTCACAGGAAACATGCATTGTGCTTTTTGTTGAAAACTTCTGGCTCACATACCTCTTGACGTCACATCTGAACTCAAAGCCCATTCTTGTTTTGGAATTTTTTAAAAGCCTCATTCCAAGTTCTGTAGAAATCAGCATTTAAAAAGCAAGATCTCAAAATTTCGTGATGTTTTTGAAGCTGATTCAACAGAATCCAAGTTACCTCAGATCAATATAAAGAAAGTGACTTAAACCATTTATTAAATTTGTGTAAAGTTTTCTGGAAATGATTTATTTCTGAATATTTTACGAGCCCAAAGGCTGAATCTTAAAGCTATGGTTTTAAAAAACCAAAGCCATCGAAGAATTAATGATCTAGTTTCTTTGGTTGTTCTTCCGGAAAGCTATTGAAAGATTATGGGCACATATGTGGTTGAGAGAAAAAAGCCACTAATGAGACAGTGCCATATGCTTTCTTTACCTTGGATCTCAGCTGAAAAAAATGACTCTTGTTGAGTCCTAAGGGATGATTAGGCTTCAAGTTCAGTGGAAGACTCAGCTTGTGGTTTGATGAGGGCACACGTTCATTCACAAATTGATGAATCAGTCATGATAGAAGAGAAAGGGTGTCTGGTTTGGGTAGAACCTACTGCATTGAAGGAATTTCCAGCTCTGGTGAAAGCAGTAAAATGAAGGCTCAAACTCCAGTCGGAGAGGATATCCAGCCAAAGTGTTTCTAAATTTGGGTATATGAAAAGTTTGAGAATGACAATTATCTCTCCTGCACTGGAGATGGAGATTTTGTTTGCGGGGTCCCAGTGACGATGGAGTTGTCTATGACAATACATCATCCTCCTAGGATTGTTGTGGGGCTTAAATAAAATTATATGTAGCAATTGTTTAGCCTATTGTAAGGGCTCAGGAAACGTTAGTGGGTATCATTATTATACGTGCTGTACAAAATAGCTATTGCACAGAGACAATATCTCTATAGATTATCTCAGATGCTACTCCGAATCAGGTGACTATAAAATGAGCAAGTCAGCCATTCAATCTCAGACATCCATGCCTTACTGATTCTTATTTTTATAACAAGATAGAATGGATGAAATAATTTCTGATGTTTTAAGAGAGAATTATCTTTTATCCTACAGGTATCAAGGCTCCTCAAAAAATTACTGGAAAATTTTCAGTAAAGCTGAATGAAAATGATAATACTGATTATTAGAATCAGAGCTTTTTGCCAAATTATGTGTCTGAGACAGTGCAGAAATAACCTGCCTGCCTCGCCTGCCTCACAACCTCTTCCCTCTCTCACTGTCTCTTGCCAATTTTCTATCACATCTTTTCAATATTTCAAACAAGGATAAGATACAGTCAGCTACATGTGAAAAAGTTGAATATACATATTAAAGGAAATTGCTAAGCTGTGTATTATTGTCACATTTTGAAAGGGTACATTTCAGAATATAGAAAAATCAGAAAGAAAAGAAAGCCTTTTAAAACTATATGAAGAAGCAAAGGAAATAGAAACCAATCTTCAGACACAGAAATATAATTAGCAAACTACACAGATAAAAGCATTTTCTGGCTTGGAGGTCAGTAATAGCACATTTTCTATACAGTTTCTAAAGGCAAGACCCTCAGGGATTTATTTATAATTTATATTTTCTTCTTACCTTGGAAATAACTATTTTTCTCAACTTGCTTTCTTGGTAGTGAAAATGATTTCCAAATGTTTGAGTTTCTTTTGAAAGTTATCTGATGGAGAGAATAAAATGTCAATATGTCCCTAAGTTTTATGTTGGTTGATCTGATCTCCAAGAAGCGATTCTTTCAATACAGTTTAATATTGTTACCGAACTGAACCCTGACATTTTCATCTGCCTACTTGAGCTGGTGCACTGAAATGTTTCACTGGAATTTTAAACTCAGCATGTAAAAAATTGAACATCTTTTCTACCAAATCTCCTCTACTTTCACCTCTCAGCTGGTGGCCAATATATTCCTAGCAGTGTAGACTTTCACCGCTCAGCTAGTGGCCAATATATTCCTAGCAATGTAGACTCATAGGTGACAGTCACGTTTGAGCTTTCTCTTCTTCCACCTCCCTTAGTCAGTTGGTGATCTAAATTCCATTTATTCTACCTTGACAGGTTTCTTGCACTGATCCTTTCCTTCCTATTGCCACATTTGCTTTTCTAGAAAAAGTCCTTAATATCTTTTTCTAGCAGTTACTGCATTATCTTTGTAATTATTCATCCTGCATTTAATTGCATTCTTTTCCAATCCATCTTTCTCATTGGTGCTAGTTTCATCTTCCTGAACCAGAGCTACGAACATGTCATTCTCCTGTTCAAAATCCTACAGTGTGTTATCTCACTAAGATTAGAGCAGCATTTAAAGTTCTTCCACAATATTTACATATCATTCTAATCTTTTAAATGTCCATCATTTTTAGCCACGGGTAATGGCACACACCTGTGATCCCAGGTACTCAGGAGGTTGAAGTGGGAGGATTTCTTGAGTCCAGGCAGTCAAGGTTGCAGGGAGCTGTGATTGCACCACTGCACACCAACTTGGGCAACAGAGCGAGACTCCATCTCGCCTGGCTAGTTTTTGTATTTTTAGTAGAGACGGAATTTCACCATGTTGGCCAGGCTGGTCTTGAACTCCTGACCTCAAGTGATCCACCAGCCTTGGTCTCCCAAAGTGCTGGGATTACAGGTATGAGCCACCATGCCTGGCCGCATTAAGTATATTTCACATTGTTGTGCAACCATCACCTCCATCCATCTCCAGAATTTATTCATTTTCCCCCACTGAAACTCCGTACTCTTTAAACACTTAATTCCCATCTCCCCTCGCTGCTGTTTCCTGGCAACCACCATTCTAATTTGTGTCTCTATGAATTTGACTACTCCAGGTACCTCAAATAGGTGGGATCATAATATCTGTTCTTTTATGACTGGCTTATTTTATTCAGCATAATGTCTTCAAGGTTCATCCATGTTGTAGCTTGTATCTACATTTCTTTCCTTTTTAAGACTGAATAATATTCTATTGTGTGCATATATCACATTTTGTTTATCCATTCATCTGTGACAAATACTTGGCCAACTCCATATTCTCATATAACTAGAATAGAGGGTAAAATTCTCCCCTTCTCCCTAAGTCTGTGTTATTTGGATTATCACTGAGATCTTGAGAGGGAGTCTTGAACTTTCCTTGAAATTTCCTGTGTGAAGTCATAGAAACTTCTCACCATCTCCAGGGGCCAATGCAATACTAGGCACCTGAGACTCTTTTTTTTTTTCTGTAAGAACACTGAATTCCTTACCCATCTTCTCCTTCCCCAGCCACCTTATACCCAAACCTTGCCACCCCCAAAGCCAATGTCAGGGCCATACGACCTAGATACAACTACTTTCCATAAGAAGACCCTCCACCCTTTGCCAGGCCCATTTTAATGCAAAAGTTTCTTAATTTTTAATGTTATAAACAATGCAGTCTTTCCAGACTATGGCAGGGCAGAGCAGAACTATCACTTCCCTTGTCCTAAATATTCTAGTTTTGTTTACTGTTTTGGCACCACTATGCACTTAAACTTCCTAAGTCTTTCATGTAAGTCATGGCTGAGACATGCCTATTCTGACTGTGTGGGATGTCATCTAGGTAAGTCTGAATTAGTAAGTGGCAGTGCCAAGAGTTGAACCTAAATCTGTCTGGATCAACACTCATACTATTTCCACCATCCCATTACCTTTTACCTAGAGATAGTCAAAGTCTCCCATCTAGGGACTGCCTGGGCCAGATGGAGGGAGAGATGCACTGTCGGTGGGGAGGAATCAAGAGTGGCGGTAGGGGTATGTTGTGTATAAAAATGGCACTGATCGTTGACTTTTAAGTGTCTCAAGCTGCTGCTTCATATTTCTTTCTCTAATATATTTTTATTATAGCCTTAAAAATCATCATGTGGCCATGTTACCTTAAAAACTAAAATAACAGTTTTAGAGGAAGCACCCAAGAAAAACAATTGCTCCTCCTTTTCCTATCTCTTCTTCTGATAAACAACCATCACCTCATTTCTGGCCTTAAATTTTACAACTTCCCAGTATACGTTCTGACTAAACTAACCTAAACTGATTAATTGTTCCTTCAACATTCAATTTACTTCTTCATTTCAGTCTATTTGTGTATAATATTATCACCTGGAATGCTTTCCTTTGTCTCCATCTTTGTTATCAAGACACCAGCCTGAATCCTTCCTTGAAATCTCTGTTCCCTAAGCAGTAGGAGTCTTCTCTCTAATGAGCTCCCAAGTTCCTACAGAGAATTTAACAAATTCTGATACGTATTACAGATATGATGCATATGTATTTCCTCATTTCAGATTACAGACTTCTAAGAGGCAGGAACATATTTCATTGTTAAAGTGTAAGTTTCAAAATGGTAAAATCATGACTCTTATACAAATGTAAAATAAACATATATCAAAGATTATGTCATTAATTAGTGAGAGAACTAGTATGATGCTAAAACAGGTTCACATCTGACTTATAGAGATTTATTTTCCTTGTGGGACAAAATTAATTTATATCATCATGAACAGGAATGATTTACATTGTTATCAGTTTTCTACAACTTAACTTCTATCCTCACAGATTTGCCAAAAGCATAGTCAGCCTAAAAGAATCAAAGGTCACATCCCTGTAGAATCACATAATTCCAGAGGATCTTTCTGCTAACTCCCAGGATTCCACTGAAAGGATGCCAAGTAGTCTGTGCTGGCCATCTCTAAGTCAGTGACAAATTTTCCTTATATTACCCATCTTCATTTATCACAAAAGGCCAAGAATGTGAATCTTATATTGGAAAAACAATATACCATTGAATAAGTATTATTACTATTATTTAGAAAATATAAAACAAACTAGAAATATGAAAAAAGTCACAATTAGGTAACTCCTACAAGCACATTTGTTACATTTTCTACTAAACTTTAGGCCATTTAATGAATTCTAAGATTGTCAGGGCTTTAACTTCAGAACAATTTTAGTAGTACTATTTGGGAACTCTTCTAGTTCTGGGGTGTAGGCAAACCCAACTCACCTAATTTTAATTAGCTTACCCAGGACATATTTAATTTTAATGATCAATACAACTTAACATCAATTTTTAGGGAATGAAATCAATTATGCTCTGGGCATTCCCAAAATATGTTATTTTGATTGTTACTACCTCAAACAACTTAGTTCTCCTAAATGATTCAGTAAGTAAACTAATCTTTTTTTTAATTATACTTTAAATTCTAGGGTACATGTGCACAATGTGCAGGCTTGTTACATATGTATACATGTGCCATGTTGGTATGCTGCACCTGTTAACTCATCATTTACATTAGGTGTATCTTCTCTTAATGCTATCCCTCCCCGCTCCCCCCACCCCACGACAGGCCCCAATGTGTTGGAAAAAAACTACTTTAAAGTTCATATGGAACCAAAAAAGAGCCCACATTGCCAAGACAATCCTAAGCCAAAAGAACAAAGCTGGAGGCATCATGCTACCTGACTTCAAATTATACTACAAGGCTACAGTAACCAAAACAGCATGGTACTGGTACCAAAACAGATATAGACCAATGGAACAGAATAGAGCCCTCGGAAATAATACCACACATCTACAACCATCTGATCTTTGACAAACCTGACAAAAACAAGAAATGGGGAAACGATTCCCTATTTAATAAATGGTGCTGGGAAAACTGGTTAGCCATATGTAGAAAGCTGAAACTGGATCCCTTCCCTACACCTTATACAAAAATTAATTCAAGATGGGTTAAAGACTTAAATGTTAGACTTGAAACCATAAAAACCCTAGAGGAAAACTTAGGCAATACCATTCAGGACATAGGCATGGGCAAGGACTTCATGTCTAAAACACCAAAAGCAATGGCAACAAAAGCCAAAATAGACAAATGGGATCTAATTAAACTAAAGAGCTTCTGCCCAGCAAAAGAAACTACCATCAGAGTGAACAGGCAACCTACAGAATGGGAGTAAACTAATCCTAACTACATTTTATCTAAACCTTCTAAAAATATTTGACAATAGAAATCCTTTAATAGGCTGGGTGTGGTGGCTCACACCTGTATCCTAGCACTTTGGGAGGCCATTGTGGGAGGATCACTTGAGCTCAGGAGTTTGAGAGTAGCCTGGGCAACATAATGAGACCCTGTCTCTTTAGTAAAAAATGTAATATATATATTATATGTTATATATATGTAATTATATATATATATTATATATATGTAATATGTATATATGTATGTGTATATATATTGATAGGTAGTACTATGTGTAGGTTTTCCAAATTGTGTATTATTTGTTTTGATAGGTAGTAGTATTATAGGGATTTCATTAACAAATAGTACACGTTTTGGAAAACCTACACATAAAATAATACATGAGAAGTTTATTAAAAATTTTTGTCTGATAATTTAAAAAGGAAACTAAGATTATTTTTTCATTCAAGGATTATTCATATGCCTACTATTTGCCAGAAAAAACTTTTCAGGACTTGAAATGTGTTCTGAGAGTGGAAATGGAAAATAATCTAATAAGTAGGAAGCTGCAGCATCATGGCCCATTTACCGTGATAAATCATCTCTACACAGTGATGCTTTCCTGGTACCTGGAGGAAAGGCTATGAATCAACGTAGAATTTACATGACGCAGTTTCAGTTGAGCTTAAAGACACTAAAGAAACCAGGTCAGTTTTGTGCCTATGTAGGACCAAACGAATCTCTATAATTAGTCCAGCTAAAATTACTTAATTAATGAATATTCTTAATTAATTCATTAAAAGACAATCTAAGGTTACTGACTTTAGGCTTTCAGAGAAAAATTCAGATTAACTGGTTTCTGGTCCAAGAAACTTGTCACAACTGACTTTTTGCCAAATGATTGACGGACGTGAAGACCAGATCAGGTATTAAAATGGCAATTTCCGTGGGCAATTTGGTTTGCATTCCTCTCATTGTAATCAGTGTTGGCACTGCATTAATTTATCTTCCTAATCACTTCAAGGGCCAGAGAACATTCCAAAGAGCTAGGGCCATATGTCACATCCACAGCAAGAGTCTTGGAAGCTGTTTCTCATAGATGTTGGAGGAGATTGGAGAGGCGCTCCCACACAGGGTCTGTTGGGAGGAAGAGGAGTCCTGAGGCGACTGCTGTAGGTGGCTCTTCCCCTCCCAACAGCAGCAGAGGAGTGGCAGGCAGGGTGCTAGGGCCAAATGTTGATGCTTACTGGAGGAAGCCCTGGGAGAAGATGTGGTGCAAAAGGAAGGGAGATGCAGGCAAAATCATGGGCAAATTTCCCCGGTGAAAACCTTGAGATTTCATCACTGCCACTGAAATTCTATCATGGGAAAAAAAATCTAATGCATGATGGATGGTTTTAGAAAATGTTTAATTTAGTCCACCTTACATTCTACATTACTGCTAGCATGGCCATAATTAATGTCATCATTAATTCTTGAGTGCTTGCTGGGTGGATGCCCTTTAAATAGGAAATCTGGAATCATTGTAAACCATGGAAAAAGGGTGGATAATTTCTGGAGGATTTAACAGAGAAATCTGCGGTCACATATTAAACATGAAAATTATATCTAAAAGCATGTCCATATAAACAGCTGAATGGCTATTTTAGATTTGAGTTAATGTGTTCAGATTGGAGATGATACATTCAAATTGAGAACAGGTTATAATCTGTTTATATTGGAAACAATATGTTATAAAAGCATTTTATATGCTTTTTCAATAGTTAACTAATTACTTTAGCATTAAGCTTATGAGATAAATTCTATTTAATAAGGAATCAGTTATAAAACTATTTCACGTACTTAAAGTACTGTGTTTTTTAAATACAGTCTTATTATGCCACCTTCATTCCCACCAATGGACCCATGAATCACTGGAACCACTCAGATAGCAATGACAGATTTAAGTTACGTAATATCTGTAGGCTTTCTGGCCTCTTACTTATAGGCAAACTCTTTATAAATGGGAATATGAAAGACAAGATTAACTACAGATATGATTCTTTTAAGGATTCTGGTGTCTATTAGCTCTTTGTCAAAATAACCCAAAGAGATTCAAATAAGGAGTAGGTCAGAAAAAAATTATCTGCCTTTTGGGGAAGGGAGCTGCTATTTTCCATTTGAAATCTTGACTCCCCTCTGTGCGAGAGTGGTCGCCTGAGAGCACACCTGCCCTACTCTGGTTCAGTTGCAAGCCTGGTAAAAAGCTATAAGCTCCTATCCAGGGGCACCAAGGTTGATGATGTAAAGGCCCACTCTCCTGTACCACCACCCACCATTGCAGTATGCAGAACTGTTTCCTCAAACTTTATTACATTGCTCAGTGTAATTCAAGAGTGATATCAAATATACTTCAAATATGACTGTTCCCAAGTTCACAGGGCAGTTACAGATCTGTGGCCTCAGGTACAGATCTGTGGCCTGTTAGGAACTGGGCCACACAGCAGGAGGTAAGCAGCAGGTAAGAAAGTGAAGCTTCATCTGTATTTACGGCTGCTCCCCTTGGCTTGCATTACTGCCTGAGTTTCACCTCCTGTCAGATCAATGGCAGCATTAGATTCTCACAGGAGCGTGAACCCTGTTGTAAATTTTGCACACAAGGGATCTAGGTTGCGTGCTCCTTATGAGAAGCTAATGCTTGAAGATCTGTCACTGATATGGTTTGCCTGTGTCTCCACCCAAATCTCATCTTGAATTGTAGTTCCCATAATCCCCATGTGTTTTGGGAGGGATCCTGTAGGAGGCAACTGAACGACGGGGGTGACTACCTCTACCTCCTTGCTGTTCTCGTGATAGTGAGTGAGTTCTCACGAGATCTGATCGTTTTATAAGGGACTTTTTCCCCTTTGCTTGGCACTTCTTCTTCATTCCACCATATGAAGAAGGACGTGTTTGCTTGCCCTTCTGCCATGATTGTAAGTTTCCTGAGACCTCCCCAGCCGTGAGGAACTGTGAGTCAATTAAACCTCTTTTCTTTATAAATTACCCAGTCTCAGGTATTACTTCATAGCAATGTGAGAACAGAGTAATACGGTAAATTGGTACCTCAGAGAATGGGGTGCCACTATAAAGATACCCAAAAATGTGTAAACGACTTTGAAATTGTGTAACAGGAAAAGGTTGGAACAGTTTGGAGGGCTCAGAAAAAGACAAAAAATGTAGGAAAGTTTGGAACTTGCTAGAGACTTGGAGGGCTCAGAAGACAAGATGTGGGAAAGTTTGGAACTTCCTAGAGACTTGTTGACTTTGTTTGACCAAAATGCTGATGGTGATATGGACAATAAAGTCCAGGCTGAGGTGGTCTCAGATGGAGATGAGGAACCTGTTGGGAATTGGAGCAAAAGTGATTCTTGCTATGCTTTAGCAACGAGACTGGTGGCATTTTGCCCCTGTGCCAGAGATCTGTGGAACTTTGAACTTGAGGGAGATGATTCAGGGTATCTGGTGGAGGAAATTTCTAAGTGGCAAAGCATTTGAGAGGAAGCAAAGCATAAAAGTTTTGAAAATTTGCAGCCTGACGATGTGATAGAAAAGAAAAACCAATTTTCTGGGGAGAAATTCAAGCCTGCTGCAGAAATTTGCATAAGTAGTGAGGAGTGGAATATTAATCACCAAGATGACATGGAAAATGTCTCCAGGGCATGTCAGAGACCTTCGTGGCAGCCCCTTCCATTACACGCCTAGAGGCCTAGGAGAAAAAAATTATTTCATGGGCTGAGCCCAAGGCACCCCTGATCTATGCAGCCTTGGAACATAGTGTCTTGCATCCAAGCTACTTCAACTCCAGCTGTGGCTAAAAGGGGCCAAGGTACAGCTCAGGCTGTTGCTTCAGAGGGTGCAAGCCCCAGTCCTTGGTGACGTACACCTGGCATTGGACCTGTAGGTGCACAGAAGTCAAGAATTGAGGTTGTGGAACCTTCACCTAGATTTCAGAGGATGTATGGCAATGCCTGGATGTCCAGGCAGAAGTTTGCCACAGGAGCAGAGCCCTCATGGAGAACCTCTGCTAGAGCAATGTAGAAAGGAATGTGGAGTTGGAGCCCCCACACAGAGTCCCCACTGGGACACTGCCTAGTGGAGCTGTGACAAGAGGGCCACCATCCTCCAGACTCCAGAATGATAGATCCACCAGCAGCTTGCACTGTGCACCTGGAAAAGCTGCAGACATGCAATACCAGCCTGTGAGAGCAGCCAGGAGCAGGGCTGTACCCTGCAAAGCCACAGGGGCAGAGCTGTCCAAGGCTTTCAGAGCCTTCCTATTCCATCAGTGTGACCTGCATGTGAGATATAGAATCAAAGGAGCATTTTGAAAAGTTTAATGGCTGCCTTATTGGATTTCAGACTTGCATGGGGCCTGTAGACCCTTTGTTTGGCCAATTTCTCCCATTTGAAATGTATTTACCCAATGCTTGTAACCCCATTGTATCTAGAAAGTAACTAACTTGCTTTTGATTTTACAGGCTCATAGGCAGAAGGGACTTGCCCTGTTTTAGATGAAACTTTGGACTTGGACTTTTGAGTTAATGTGTGAATGAGCTAAGACTTTGGGGAACTGTTGGAAAGGCATGATTCCGTTTTGAAATGTGAGAACATGAGATTTGGGAGAGGCCACGCGCAGAACAATATGATTTGGCTATGTCCCCACCTAAATCTCATCCTGAACTGTAGTTCCTGTAATCCCTATGTGTTGTGAGAGGGATCAAGTGGGAGGCAATTGAATCATGGCAGTGGTTACCCCCATGCTGTTCTCGTGACAGTGAGTGAGTTCTCATGAGATCTGATGGTTTTATAAGGGACTTTTTCCCCCTTTGCCTGGCACTTTTCCTTCCTGCCCATGTGAAGAAGGATGTGTTTGCTTCCCCTTCCACCACGATTGTAAGTTTCCTGATGCCTCCCCAGCCCTGTGGAACTGTGAGTTAATTAAATTCTTTTCTTAATAAATTGCCCAGTCTTGGGTATTTCTTCTTAGCAGCATGAGAATGGACTAACACAGTCACTGTCTCCCCTCACCCCCATATGGGACCATCTAGTTGCAGGAAAACAAGCTCAAGGCTCCCATTGATTCTACATTATGGTGAGTTGTATAATTATTTCATTATATACTACAAGGTAATAATAATAGAAATAAAGTGCACAATAAACATAATGCACTTGAACCATCCTGAAACTGTCAACCCCCACCCCAGTCCATGAAAAAATTGTCTTCCACAAAACCAATCCCTGGTGCCCAAAAAATGGGGGACCTCTGCCATAGGGACAGCACACAAGAAGCTACAACATTCATAAGGGAACTCCTCTTGAGCTCATTCATGTTCCTAATCTGGCTTCTTCCACCCCATGTGTCATGTTTCTGACTTCTGCTCTGCAGATTTCTACCCTCCTTTTGGGAAACTGTTTTGGGAAATATTATGTTCTGAATGCTTATGTTCCCCATTCCCAAATTCATATGTTGATGTCTATGCACGCAAGGTGATGGCATTGGGAGGCAAGGACTTTGAGGGGTGATTATGTCATGAGGACAGAGCCCTTGTAAATAAGATTAGTGCCCTTATAAAAGAGGCCCAAGAGAGACCCCTTGCCACTTCCACCATATGAGGATACAATGAGAAGCAGGCCCTCACAAGGCACTGAATTGCCGGTGCTTTGATCTCAGACTTCGCAGCCTCCAGAACTGTGAGAAATGCATTTCTGTTGTTTATAAGCCACCCAGTCCATGGTATTTTGTTATAAGCAGCCCAAGTGGGCTAAGACAGAGACAATGCCTTTTAGCCAGAGAGATTGACCTGTTTCCATGCTATTCTCTTCCACAGAAGTACATTTTCCTAACTCTGAGTCCTTGCTTTTGAAGTAATGTTCTTGAGGTGGGGGGCAGTGAGACAGCCAAAGACCCTGTCAACAGAGCAGTCCATAACCTGTGCTGACACTCCCCAAACAGCTTGGCAATATCCAGAGTGGTCATGAGTTCCCCAGGACAAGTCAACCTGTGAGAACACTGTAAGTGGAAGGAAGGGCACTTTATTCCTCCAACTGTGCAGTGAGGAACACACAAAACACACACATACACACCACACATAACACACACACATGCAAGCAAAACACAAACAATACACACAGACAAAACACAAACAATACACACAGACAAAACACACACACACAAACAAAACACATATGATACACACAGACAAAACACACACATACACACACACAAAACACACACACACCACCTTCCAAAGCTATTTGTTAATCCTGAGAGACAGTGAATTCCAGTTCTAAAAGAAAGTTGGGAAATATCTTTTTCATCCATAACTGAATTACTATTTCACATTTTTTAGGCTAAGCAAAAAAATAGTTTTTTCTTCTTCCCTTGTTTCCAAATATTTCTTACAATGGCCAACCTCTTTTCTTCCCAAAGGCCCTGCCAAGGTGCTGAGATCAGTTTCTTTCAAGAGGAGGGAGGCGGAAGTTTTATTCTAGTTACCTCTTATTCCCGCAGTTACATTTTTAACACAATAACCCAGGAGATTCATTAACTTATTCATTAATTCTCCATTCATTCACTGATTCATTCAACAGACATTTGTTGAGTACTAGTATGTGCTACTCAATGCTTGGGAAAATATAAATAAAAACAAGATATGCTTTCAGTTCACAAATATCTCACAATGTCATTAACTATAATACCACGTGAAAAGTGCTATGGAAAGTGCTAGGTGGGCATAGAGACAGTTGCAATTACATTTTCCTTGAAGAGTCATTGTCCTATTTCCCATCTGTTTTCATTGATAATGAGAAGTGTAGCTCAGTTGTGAAAAATGAAATTTTTTCCCTTTTTTCTGAATTTGCACAGGACCATCACTCAGAATTAATGTTGGGTTTTTGGAGATGTGTGTGGTATGTGTGTGTTTTCATTTCAACAACTTCTCTGTTCAACTGAAAGAGGCAACTGCCACACTTTCAACTTAGAGTGGTGGATGATGAGGCAAAGATGACTGGACCTGGAAAACCCACCCACCTGGATATCTTCTGAAAAGTCTTCATTTCAGGAATTAAAGATTCTCAGCCATGCACAGTGGCTCATGCCTGTAATCCCAGCACTTTGGGAGGCCGAGGCAGGCCGGATTACCTGAGGTTGGGAGTTCGAGACCAGCCTGACCAACATGGAGAAACCCCATCTCTACTAAAAATGCAAAATTAGCCGGGTATGGTGGTGCATGCCTGTAATCCCAGCTACTTGGGCGGCTAAGGCAGGAGAATCGCTTGAACCCCGGAGGCGGAGGTTGCAGTGAGCCGAGATCACACCATTGCACTCCAGCCTGGGCAATAAGTGCAAAATTCCAACTCAAAAATAAGAAAAAAAAAGAAAAAACAGAAACAAAAACAAAAAGCCCATAAAGATTCTCATAGCACAGATACTAGTCAATCTCACGAGCTTCACCCTTGCAGGAAAGCCAACGTAACCTGTACATACAGTTACTCTCGTGCTTCTGGAAATCTCCTGGGTCTCCTGCTCTCCTGGATCCACAGCTGCCTTGGGTAGAGGAGAGGGAAGGGGTGAGAATAAGGTATTGGTGATGTCAGTGATGGCATGAAGATGTGAGGTCCATTCATCAATCCATCTTATGAGTATTTGTTGAGCAGGTGCTCTGGAGCAGGCACTGTGGTAGGCTCCAGAGACACTGTGTTCATGAATAAGACACAGATCTGTGGCAGACAGCTGGTTGTCTCCCTATATTTATATTATGTATTTATTTTTTGAGACAGGATCTTGCCCTGTCACCCAGGCTGGAGTGCAGTGGTATAATCTCTGCTCACTGCAACCTCCGCCAAGTTGGCCAGGCTGGTCTCGAACTCCTGACCTCAGGTGATTTGCCTGGCTCAGCCTCCCAAAATGCTGGTATTACAGGCGTGAACCACCGTGCTTGGCCTGTCTCCCTATATTTAATTTCCTTTCCTTCCCTAGTATTGATAATTGCCAGCTAGAGCCTACAGTGTGCAGGTTCTTTTGCTATTAGGTGTACTCATGACCAAGTTGTGGCTAATGTAATGTGAGTGGAAGCAGTGTTTGCTACTTTAGAGAGCTCAGCTTTTAAAGTATTCAACTTGTGCACCTCTCATCCTTTTCCTCTTCTTATTGACAAAGAGGTAGCAAGAACTTGGCAGCTTGACTGAGAGGTGGAAGCTACATATTGAGGGCAGCAGAGCAATCCCATCAGTGCTAGAAGATTATATGAAAAAAATATGTATGTGCAGCTTGTATAAGTGACATTATTTGGAGTTCTATTTGTTAAAGCATTTTAGCCTGTACCTTAATTAATGCAAGCTTTGCCTTCCTTGAGCTTACAGTCTACAGGGAAACTTAGTAATCAACTGATCTCAAAATAAATATATAATTACAAACTGAGTTAAAAGTTACGTATGTAAAGGGCCAGGCGCAGTGGCTCATGCTGACATGAGCCCACACTTTAGAAGGCTGAGGCGGGTGGACTGCTTGAGGCCAGGAGTTCAAGACCAGCCTGGCCAACATGATGAAATCCCATCTCTACTAAATATACAAAATGTAGCCAGGCATGGTGGTGCACACCTGTAATCTCAGCTACTCAGGAGGCTGAGGCAGGAGAATCACATGAACCTGGGAAGTGGAGTTTGCAGTGAGTCAAGATCGCGCCACTGCACTCTAATCTGTGTGACAGGGTGTGACTGTCTCAAAAAAGAAGAAAAGAAAATTGTATTATAAGAGCATTTAGGCCGGGTGCGGTGGCTCACGCTTGTAATCCCAGCACTTTGGGAGGCCGAGGCAGGCGGATCACGAGGTCAGGAGATCGAGACCATGGTGAAACCCTGTCTCTACTAAAAATACAAAAAAATTAGCTGGGCGTGGTGGCGGGTGCCTGTAGTCCCAGCTACTCGGAGAGGCTGAGGCAGGAGAATGGCGTGAACCCGGGAGGCGGAGCCTGCAGTGAGCCGAGATTGCGCCACTGCACTCCAGCCTGGGCGACAGGGCAAGACTCCGTCTCAAAAAAAAAAAAAAAAAAAAAAAAAGAGCATTTAATGAAGAGATTTGGCCTAATCTGAGGGGCTTAGGGAATATTGGAGAAAGCAAGAGTGGTGTAAATGCCAGAGGTGTGTTGGACATAGTATTTGAAAATGTATTATTTATTTATTTTTTAATTTTTTTTTTAGAGATGAGGGTCTCACTCTACCACCCAGGCTGGAGTGCAGTGGTGCAATCATGGCTCTCTGAAGCCTCAACCTCCTAGGTTCAAGCAATCCTCTCCCCTCAGCCTCCTGAGTAGCTAGGACTACAGGTGCATGTCATCATGCCTGGCTAATTTTTTAATTTTTTGTAAAGACAAGGTCTTGTCATGTTTCCCAGGCTGTTCTTGAAATCCTGGGCTCAAGTGATACTCCTGCCTCAGTTTCCCAAAGTGCTGGGATTACAAACGTGAACCATGTACCTAATGATAATTAAAAAAAAAATGTGAGGAGCACCTCTGCCCAGCTGCCGCACCAACTGGGAAGTGAGGAGCTCCTCTGCCTGGCTGCCCTGCAACCCTCCAGGTGTGAAGTGGCAGCCTTGTGTGTGATCGTTCTGCCCTCCCCAAGTTTGCATTTTCGACAATAAAGTTTAGTTTTAAATTAAAAGATTTAAATTGGGGAAGATTAAAAAACAGCAACAACAACAACGATTTTACATTAAGCCAGTTTTGTTTTTTGAGGGCCATTACCTAAATGCTTATCTTCATCAATTTCTCTGCCTGGTGTAGTCCATGAGCTTGAGGGAGAAAGTCTAGTAAGATGTACAAGCTGTAAGTCATATAAAAAGGAAAAATACTAAATTTTGAACAGAACAACATTACTAGTGTTTATATTATAATGCTTGGTTTAAAAATAAAAGGTGGAGGCCAGGCACAGTGGCTCACACCTGTAATCCCAGTAGTTTGGGAGGCTGAGGCAAGTGAATCACCTGAGATCAGGAGTTCGAGACCAGCCTGGACAACATGGTGAAACCCCATCTCTACTGAAAATACAAAAATTAGCTGGGCATGGTGGCGCATGCCTGTAATCCCAGCTACTTGGGAGGCTAAGGCAGGGGGATTGCTTGAACCCGGGAGGCAGAGGTTTCAGTGAGCCGAGATTGCGCCACTGCACTCCAGCCTGGGTGACAGAGTGAGACCCTGTCTCAAAATAAATAAATAAAAGAGAAAAATGTTTATATAAGGTAAATCTATCTACACAAACATAAGGACAGATGAAGTACAAATAAGATCCAAGCAAAAAGTACAAGCTATTTCTTTTATTAAGGAAAAGAATGAGGTTATTTTTTGTCTAAATCATTGGCTTATTGTCCACAATGATCAAATGAAACTGAAAGACTGTGCAAATGTCTGCTCATTTTGTATAGACTTGAAGCCAGAGACTAATTACAACAAATAGTGTGTACTGACAGGAAAAGACAACACATAACTAGAACAATGCTTCACTAAAGAACAAGAAGCACTTTCAGAATGATAGACACACAAGCAAATTTAATAAGGTGATGCATAAATGTGCAATTTTACAAGCAAGGAACATTGCATCACTGGATGACATCCAGATACAAGAATAAGAAAACCAGTGGGAGAGGCCAACTCATGAACTGAGAGTTGACCACTTAGTCTGATTATTCTATGTAGCATCTTTGTTTCTGTTATGCCTAATATGGAGATAATTTGGACTTGAAACCATGGGAGATTGACTAGATCCTCAATGTCAATCTAAAACATATCTACTAAATCACACCTTGTATAAAAATTAAAAAACAACCACCACTAATTATGGAAAATAGTAGCAACTCTTACCCCATATTGTCCCATGGTGGAGAATTTTAGTATCCTCAAATTAAGATGCAATAATGTGGGAGAAATAGATATATCAAGTAAAATATGATGTTTGCAAAAAGTATTGCCTTTACTAATTAGTTCACATGTTAAACTAAATATAATTTGCCTTGAGTACCATAGAGACCAAAAAAAATTCACTGGAGGGGAAGAGAGAAGAATGAAAAATGTATGAATGGTTAAAAATACCAATATAGCAATGAACGTATTTTTTCCATATAAATGGAAAATTTTGCCAGTGGATATAATCTTAATAATTACGATGATGATGCAATTTTCACTTCATTAGAATTCAAGTTAAATAAGTTACTGGAAGTGTTTTCCAAGAGAGTTCTGGTAATTTAAACAAATCTCTTCGTGAGAAAATAGTTTACTATTAGGTTTGAGCTGTATCAGCATATAAAGAATAGAGTGTGTGTTTCTGGAAAGCTAACTATTAAAATAGGAAAGAAGAATTTTTAAGGACTCCATTGAAAATATCACCCTCATTTACTCTGACATAATTAAAAACATTTTTTTTTTTGCCTGAGTCTTCTTGCTAGGGAACATAATTTTGTTATAACAAAAGTCATATCTAATTCAAGTTAAATACATGTTAATATCATGATTCAATTATGACTGCTTTGGAGAAACAAACATTTCATCATTTAGAAAATAAATTGTGATACCATCTTAAGTGGAAAATAGAAAAAACTAATAAAAATAGAAAAAATCTATTTGTTCTGGAAACATTTTCATATCCATAATCATATCTATGTATTATTTCATCATTTTTAGGGCATTATCACAGACATCACATTGTTTGAGATCTGTAAAATCCATGTGAGAGCAGGCACTTATTCAATAAGTACTTACCTAGCACCAACTATGTGCCAGGCACTGAAAAGCACTGAGGATTTTATGTTGGGCAAACAGAGAGTCACTGACTTCTTGGAGTTTATAGTTTCCTGGAAAGGCAGCCAATATATCTGATAGTTCTTAAATATAAGGAACTATGACATGTCAGAGAAACTTAAAGTTGGTCAATGTGGTTAAAGTACGGAATGGAAGAATGGTTAGGCCTGGAGAGAGAACCGAGTGCTGTTAAACTGGTTCTCCTGCATGGAGGAGAGAGGGGAAGTGTGGAGAAAACCCTTTGTAGCATTTGCCAGTTTCCACAGGATACATACTCTCCCCACATCCAATGATTCAGCAACCAGCTTGCAAAATTCCGGAATATTTAACCATCTGCACGCAGGTGCCAGCCAGTATGAGCCAGATCCAACACATTCCTTTTCTTCCCCAGAGGCTAGATCACGGAGGATCCTTGTATGCCATAAGGAGTTTGATTATTATCTTAAAGAGCAACAGAAAGCTATTGCATTGAACATATTTTTATTTTTTAAATAAAACTTTGACTATAGCATGGATTAAAATGGGATACAATGAGACAATTTCTGAGTACAGTGTGAGGGTCCAAGAGAAAGACGATGATGGCTAGAATAAGAGTGATGGCAATAGAGAATAAGCAGTTGACAAAGTCAAGAAACAATTTGATGGTAAAATCAACACGTCTTAGTGATGGACTAAGACACAAGGCAGAGGATGATGTCTACAGGTCTTTGGCTTGCAAAACTGGAAGAGTGGATGGGTGGTGGTATCAAGATAGAAAACCCTTGGGTCGGGAGAAATAGTTTTAGAGAAGATCATGAGATCAGTTTTGAATTTGTAGATTTTGATGAATCTTTCTTTCAGATCTCCAGGTAAAATGTTGAGTGGGTGGTGAGATATGCAGATGTGGAGATTAGGAAAGTTTTGGGCTGAAGATAACATTTTGGGAGTCAAAGTTTCAATTACATGATAATTGATACCATGCACTGATATTATAGCCTAGGGAGAAAATACAAAGTGAGAAAAATGAGGACACTTAGGAATGATTATTGAGAATATGCAGCATTTAAAGACAAGCAGAAGAGGCTGAGCCGGAAGAGAGGGACACCATGGCCAGTGGGTAGGAGGAAAGCCAGGAGACTCCTTGGCTTGTCTTGGTCACGGAAGCCAAGAGAAGAGAGTGCTGGGGATGGATGGAGGGGGCAATGTTGCTGAATGTCGGGTAAGGAAGTAACTTGTCCAAGCTCACTCTGGGGATTGGAATGCAAACATTCTCACTGTGTTTGTCAAGAACAAATTCTTAGTCTAATCAGAGCAAATAGAAAGAAAAGATATTTCAAGGATATGCAGATTTCATTGAGAAATGAAGACAGTATCTGAGATTGATGAGAATTGGAACTGCAAAGAGCTTACCTTTAATGTGATTGTATTTGATTATAATTATTATATGTAGCATTGGATGTAATTATGCTATGTTATTAGCATTAACTGTGAGTTTACTGTGAGACACTGCTCTGCACTTCACATGCATCTTTCTTTTGATTCTAACAATCCTGTGAGAAAGATACTACTCTTAGCTTCATTTTACAGATGAGAAAAATGAGTTTTAGAGGTTAAGTAACTTGTTCAAGGTCACACAAGTTGACAGGGGAGCCAGGGCTCTGAGATAGGTTTCAGTGATTCCAAAGCTCATACCCTTGAACGATGTGCAGATTGGCAGAATCAAGGCATCTATTCCCAGGAGCCAGGCATGCTGGCCTCACACCTATAATCCTAGTGTTTTGGGAGGCCAAGGCAGGAGGATCATTTAAGGCCAGAAGTTCAAGACTAGCCTGGGCAACATAGCAAAACCCTGTCTCTAAAACAAAAATAAAATAAAATAAGTTATCTGGGTATGGTGGTACATGCCTGTGGTCCTAGCTACTTGGGAGGCTCAGATGGGAGGATCACTTGATCCTAGGAGGTCACGGCTGCAGTGAGCTATGATACCATACCACTGCACTCCAGCCTAGGTGACAGAGTGAGACCCTGTCTCTGTTAAAAAAACAAAAATTGTCTAGTCCCTCGATCACCCCCACCCCATTTAGAGGCCCAGTCACCTCTGCTCTCTGCAGAATGCTCCATTCTCTATTCTTAGGGTGGGCTTCCTCAGCATCAGCTTGCATATGACCCATCTTAGTCTTAGCCCTGATTCTTTATGAGCTTAGTGTCTACACATCTCAATTATAAACTTCACAGAGGAATGTGCTCAGACTAGTTCATCTAGGACGTAGAAGGAAGGCAGGTGTCCCCTCATGATTCAAACAGCTATGTCCAGGGATTGAGGTATAAAGAGAGTAGTGATTTGGGGCAGGGACTGTTACCTCAGAGGGAAGCAGAAACAGGATTGCTGTCCTGGATACACATACTCTCAAATTCTCAGTCTTTTTGTATCTTCAACCTTTCTTCTGACTTTTTTCTAAACATATAAACATGTTCCTCTCAGTTTTAATCAGACATTTTTAATGGTAAATGACAGAAACTCAGCTACAATTTATTTAAGCAGAAAGAGAAATTTTATTATAGAAATACTGATTATCTCAGATCTTGAGAGAAATAACGTTTCTGGGTCTCAGGAACAATCAGAAATAAGTAAGGATTGAAATGTTGCTAGCTCTCTTATCTTTCTTTCTTTCTGTTAGTCTTTCATCTTCGCATTTCTCTATATTTTTGTCTTCCTTATTGCAGGTTGCTTTTCAAAACACGATGGAAAACATGACTGCCAACGAATTTTACAGTTTATAGTTTCAATCACTGAAATGAAATTGATTTGGTATTTCTCCAGTATAAAATCTAAAAATCCCATGGTGGGGAAACTGGCTCATTTGAGTACATTAGCCACTCCTCATTCATTCAGGTGGTTCATTGGTATGGATTCTTTAGACCAATTTGGATTAGATTAACTACCAATTAATTCTGACAAGGAAATGGATCATATAAGAAACATGATATCTCTTGGCCGGGGGCAGTGGCTCATGCCTGTAATCCCAGCCCTTTGGGAGGGTGAGGCAGGTGGATCACTTGAGATCAGGAGCTGGAGACCAGCCTGGCCAACATGGAGAAACCCCGTCTCTACTAAAAAATACAAACATTATCCCAGTGTGATGGCAGGCACCTGTAGTCCCAGCTACTCAGGAGGCTGAGATAGGAGAATTGCTTGAACCTGGGAGGCAGAGGTTGCAGTGAGCTGAGATTGTGCCACTTCACTTCAGGCTGGGCAACAGAGCAAGACTCCATCTCAAAACAAAAACAAAAACAAGAAATATGATATCTCTCATTCTTCTATCCGATGTTGGTGGAACTGCTTTGGGAGGACCTTGGAAGAAGTTTCCAGGAGAAGCAGGTTGCTCCATTCTCATCTTCCTGATGGCTGGTTTCCTCTGCTTCAGTTTGCATATGGCCCATCAAAGTCTTATCCATGAGCTCTATTCTCATGAAGGTGCTGAGCTAACTACACTCTTCCTTCTCACCTTCCTTTTCACAGCCCAGCTTATTTTCAGCTCATATTCATTTTCTTTATCTTAAAGTCAATTCTTCATCTACTGCAGTTTGACCTACATTCTCACTACTCCAAGAAACTACTTTTGCCAAGATTGTCACTAGTTAGTTCAATAAACACTCTTCAGTCTTTTTCTTACAACAACTGTCTTCAATTTATGGCATTGTTCACTAACTCCTATGTGACAAAGGCTTCCAATTGCTTCCCAGGATCCTTTTTCCCCTTTTTTTCTTATTAAATGGAACCCATTTCTCACCTGGAATTATGGCTGTCTAGAATAAGATTTACAGTTCCCAGCCTCATTTGAAGTCAGATGTGGCCATGTGGCTAAATTCTGCCAATGGATTGGAATTAGAAATGTTGTATAAAATGTAGAGTAAGTGTCTTTCAAGGTAGTGGTGCGCTCTTCTCGGCCTGTCCTTTTTCCTTCTGGGATGAATCTTGAGGAACCATCTTGGATGATTAAGATGCAGAGTAGAATGTAGAAAGAACTGGATGATAATAGAGGCCCCATACTAGGGTAGGCTGCCTAACTATACATCTAGTCTATGTGAGAAAGGACTGTAACCTGCAGCTAAGTATAATCCTAACAGATACATACTTTTTTCTTGAAACTCCCTTCCCTTTCCTCTGTTTACTTTCTGTAACTCTGCTCCCTACTGGTCTTCTTCCTACTATTTTAGATTTTCTAACTCAGACTTATTTTCCTTGATCCATCCCTTTTCTCCAGGGTTCTATCTGGTGATCTCTGAATATTATAAATATTTTATATGTGAAACCTTATCAATACTCACACTTAAAATTGCTATATTATGTTGTTGACTCAGAAATACAAGTTTCTAGACTTTCCCTCCTCTGCTGACTGCAGACCCAAGTATGCCTCAGCCTCTGAATGATTTTAACTTTTTAACATTCCTTAAGTTGCTTATATCAGTTAGTGACCTCCCTATCTTAACTGCTGCCTGAGAAAGAAGACTGAATTTCTCTCGACCTCCCTAAATGGTCTATTGCAGCAGTCTTATAGCTGGTCTTCTCTTATTTAAATTCTTTTCCACATTGCTGTCAAAGTTGTCTTTTTTTTTTTCTTTTGTCAAGGTCTCATTCTGTTGCCCAGACTGGAGTGCAATACTGAGATCACGGCTCACTTCAGATTCAATCCCCCCACTTCAGCTGCCAGAGTAGCTGGGATTACAGGCATGCACCATAATGCATGGATAATTTTTATGCTTTGTAGACAAGATTTTGCCAACTTGCCTAGGCTGGTCTCAAACTCCTAGGCTCAAGAGATCCACGTGCTTCAGCCTCCTAAAGTGCTGGATTATAGACATGAACCACTATGCCTGGCCAAAGTTGCCTTTCTAAAACCAACTCAATCATGATACTTTACCAAATAAAAAATCTTTTAATGACTCTCCATTGTCCAATGTCTTAATGTGCATAACAGAAATTTCAGGTACTGCTTCTCTCTCCAGATTCATTTTCAGTAACCTCTTCAGATTCCAAACCTCCAAAAACACTGAACCATTTGCAGCTCCCACCTGAGCCATGCTCTTTGTAGATGCGGGATGCTTTGAAATGCAGTTTTTCTGTAGTTTTTCTCTCTTCCCATTTCATAGCAAATTCCCACTTATCCTTTGAAACTCAACCCAAACATTCTTTCCTCTATAAAATTTTCCCTGACATCATCAGGTCTATGTAGATTGATGCTTTTCTTCAATACTTCTAATAACTACCTAAATAGGTGCAATCCTGCATTACATGTGCTACGTTGCTAATCACTTTAGTTAAACATCTGCATTTTTGACTTGAGCTAGAGCTTATTTTTTTATATATGGAGTGTCATCTTCTTCCTGGTACACTGTAGGTATTTAATAAAGTGTTGAAATTATTAATTTATAAAGATAAAAATTTGGGAAAAAACTAAAGTTCTGTTTATTACTAAATTCATCTCGAACCTGATTATGAGCTCATCAAAAATAGCATTCCCAAATCAGGTTGCTACTCAGTACATGATTCTCTGAATGGCCCTGTCAGTATCACTCTTCCTTTTATGCTTCCCCCATTTCTTTTGCATTGGCTATTAATCCAAAAGCAGAAATTCTAAGTCCAGCTGGGCCAACAGGATATTCCCCCCACAGGCATTTGAAAATGACTTGAGGTTTTCAGAAATGGAAGTTTCTGAGAGCTGAGTCATCCAATGTGAGTGTCTTACAGAGAGGATTTGTGAGCAGCCAGCCCTGATGATTTCCCTGGATCTGCTCCCATTTCTGTCCTCTGTAAGGACTATGTACACTGCTCTTCCTTTGATTGTGTGAGCAGCCCTTTTCACACACTCCCCTATTTCACTAGGATGATCTAGAGTCAGTTTCTTTTGATTATAAACAAAAGAATCTTAACCAAAGCACCAATTATAAAAATACTGAAGGATTGCAAACACTATTGGCTGATTCACTATTCTGCGGGTTAATGACTAGGTTCTCATAAATGCACACAGTGAAGCTCTTTGAGCATACAGATTTTATAGCTTTCTAAGAGGTTAGATTTAGCAGAAACAAAGGTAGGCAAATTCATTGTACTCTTTTTCACAAAACCACACGAACTCAATTTAAATATTGTTTTCATTTCAGGTGTCCTTTTTTCATGTTTTTCATAAAAGAACATATATTTCCCCTTCTAGAAACAGTCTTTTCACTTCAAATTTAAAATGCCATGTTAAGTTAGCATAGAATTTTGGCTTCAATTGTTCCTAGATGTTAGGTCCACTTCTCCTCAATGCCAATTAAAATGACATAGTCTGACGTATGTGTATCTGATGTTTCCATAGCAGCTAACACTAAGCAGCTTTACTTCCTAATTAGCTTGACGGTACACTGTGAAATCCCTTCTATCCAAAGATGAGATGTTATAAGATATGGCCTTTGTGTAAACATAACCTTCTATGACAGGAAGCCAAAAAAGCAAAATTTATCCAGATGAAACAGAAAGGGGAAATGTGCTCAGCCAAAGTGTTAAATTCAAGCTGAGATTTGGCAGAACACTGGGAAGAAAATATCCTCTACTGTTTTGTTATCACACACACACTCAGTGGAATACTTAATAATCAGAAGGAATTTAAGGCTTAGTTTTGTAACGCATTTTGGCAACTGGCATCTCCAGTACCCGAGGTCTGTACATATCGTCACAAGACATTATTTAATACTGATTTAGAGGACACATCAGCCTGCTGATTCAGCTCCACCACTTCCTGTCAACAATAGTGATAATATTATAAAAACTCTCACGTACCCAGTGGTTATTAACAAAGTAATCTCAGCTTTCAGGAAATAGAAAATAATCCATCAAGCTAAAAAGCTTACCGAGAATTCAAAGCAGCATCTCAAAGTCCAGGTGCTAAAGCTGATCTGATCTCTATTTTCTCTTATGTTAGACTTAATTCTAACCGGTGTAAAAATTTAGTTTTATGGCTCCCAAAAAATAAGCAGCAAATCAGAAGATAGAGACAAGTGACTTCTATTACACTGACAGTGAAAGAGGGGAAAGAACATTATAGAAAAAGCAAGAACAAAACTACAAAATGTGTACTTGCCTGCAGTCACTTCAAAGAAGGACAAATATTGGTGTAAAGAAGAGTCTTGGTGAAGAAATAAAAGAAAGAAAGAAAAAGGACAAATAGCCCAATTTAGCTTAGTAGCCCCAGCGGCAACTCTGTATTATTATTGAGAAGGATGGGCATCCTGAACCATCAAGAAGAGTTTGGTAAATTCTGTGTGGTGGCCTCTAGTTATGAAGAAAGCAGCTGGGTGGGGTGGCTCATGCCGGTAATCCCAGTATTTTGTGGGGCTGAGGCAGGCGGATCACTTGAAGCCAGGAGTTCAAGACCATCCTGGCCAACATAGTGAAACCTTGTCTCTACTTAAAAAAAAAAAAATACAAAAACTAGCCAGGAATGGTGGTGCATGCTTGTAATCCCAGCTACTCAGGAGGCTGAGGCAGGAGGGGAATCGCTTGAATGCGGGAGGCTGAGGTTGCAGTGAGCCAAGATCGTGCCACTGCACTCCAGCCTGGGTGCCTGAGCAACGGAGCTGTTTAAAGAAAAAAAAAAGGAAAAAAAAAAAAGAAAGCAGAAATGTATTTAGATTTCAAGCAGAATTTATTATAAGACTGAATTGAGGCAGGGACGAGGGGAGGATACTGAAGGAAGAGGAGCAGCAATGAGCCCCAGGAACCAACAACGAAATAGATGCGACTAAGGGCTCAGTTGTTGCAGCAGACCTTACCATGAAAGACTTGGGAGGAGAAACAGAAAGGAGGGTTAGGAGGAGTAACTGGAATTGCAAGACAAGCACATAAACTGCTCTAGGGTCTTGAGGAAGAGAGGCCTTGAGATGGTAACAGAAGACATCACTGTACAAAAGAGACCCATACAGTGTAGTGCAGGTTGCTGTGGAAGGTGACAGGCCTCATTGCTTAGAATTCATCTGCAGCCAGCCGTAATTTGGGAACAAGGGAAAATTATTTTAGTCACACATCTATAAACAGGTACTTTGATATCTAATACCAAATGTTTTATTTTATTTGAAAAGCATGTTTGCTTTATTTTGAGCAAGCATCATGCTGTGAATTAATGAAGGCATAAAAGATAATGAAGAGACTCTTCCAAGATGGCCAAATAGGAACAGCTCCAGTCTGCAGCTCCCAGTGTGATCGACACAGAAGACAGGTGATTTCTGCATTTCCAACTGAGGTACCTGGTTAATTTCATTGGGACTAGTTGGACAGTTGGTGCAGCCCATGAAGGGCCAGCCGAAGCAGGGCGGGGCGTCGCCTCACCCGGGAAGCAAAAGGGGTTGGGGGATTTCCCTTTCCTAGCCTAGGGATGCTGTGACAGGTGGTACCTGGAAAAATGGGACTCTCCTGCCCAAGTACTGCACTTTTCCAACTGTCTTAGCAACTGGCACACCAGGAGATTATATCCCATGCCTGGCTCAGTGGGTCCCACGCCCACAGAGCCTTGCTCATTGCTAGTGCAGCAGTCTGAGATCGACCTGTGAGGCAGCAGCCTGGCAGGGGGAGGGGCGTTCGCCATTGCTGAGGCTTGAGTAGGTAAACAAAGCAGCTGGGGAAGCTCGAACTGGGTGGAGCCCACCGCAGCTCAGCCAGGCCTGCTGCCTCTGTAGACTCCACCTCTGGGGACAGGGCACAGCTGAACAAAAGGCAGCAGAAAGTTCTGCAGACTTAAACGTCCTTGCCTGACAGCTCCGAAGAGAGCAGTGGTTCTCTCAGCATGGTGTTTGAGCTCAGAGAACGGACAGACTGCCTCCTCAAGTGGGTCCCTGACCCCCGTGTAGCCTAACTGGGAGACATTTCCCAGTAGGGGCCGACTGACACCTCACACAGGCAGATGCCCCTCTGGGAAGAAGCTTCCAGAGGAAGGATCAGGCAGCAATATCCCCTGAGGGACCTGACCGTTAGAAGGAAAACTAACAAACAGAAAGGAATACCATCAACATCAACAAAAAGGACATGCACACCAAAACCCCATCTGATCAAAGGCAGATAAAACCACAAAGATGGGGAGAAACCAGAGCAGAAAAGCTGAAAATTCTGAAAATCAGAGTGCCTCTTCTCCTCCAAAGGATCGCAGCCCCTCGCCAGCAACGGAACAAAGCTGGATGCAGAATGACTGACTAGCTGATATAAGTAGGCTTCAGAAGGTCGGAAATAACAAACTTCTCCGAGCTAAAGGAGGATGCTCGAACCCATTGCAAGGAAGCTAAAAAACATGAAAAAAGATTAGATGAATGGCTAACTAGAATAAACGGTGTAGAGAATACCTTAAATGACCTGAGGGAGCTGAAAACTATGGCATGAGAACTACGCAGTGCATGCATAAGCTTCAAAGGCCGATTCAATCAAGTGGAAGAAGAGTTATCAGTGACTGAAGACCAAATCAATGAAATAAAGCAAGAGAAGTTTAGAGAAAAAAGTTAAAAAAGAAATGAACAAAGCCTCCAAGAAATATGTGACTATGTGAAAAGACCAAATTTATATTTGATTGGCGTACCTGAAAGTGACGGGGAGAAAGGAACCAAGCTGGAAAATACTCTGCAGGATATTATCCAGGAGAACTTCCCTAATCTAGCAAGGCAGGCCAACATTCAAATTCAGGAAATACAGAGAACACCACAAAGATACTCCTTGAGAAGAGCAACCCCAAGACACATAATTTTCAGATTCACCAAGGTTGAAATGAAGGAGAAAATGTTAAGGGCAGCCAGAGAGAAAGGTCGAGTTACCCACAAACAGAAGCCCATCAGACTAACAGCGGATCTCTCAGCAGAAACTCTACAAGCCAGAAGAGAGTGGGGGCCAATAGTCAACATTCTTAAAGAAAAGAATTTTCAACCCAGAATTTCATATCCAGCCAAACTAAGCTTCATAAGTGAAGGAGAAATAAAATCCTTTACAGACAAGGAATTGCTGAGAGATTTTGTCACCACCAGGCCTGCCCTAAAAGAGCTCCTGAAGGAAGCACTAAACATGGAAAGGAACAACCGGTACCAGCCACTGCAAAAACATGCTAAATTGTAAAGACCATCGATGCTAGGAAGAAACCGCATCAATTGATGGCCAAAATAACCAGCTAACATCATAATGACAGGATCAAATTCACACATAACAATATTAACCTTAAATGTAAATGGGCTAAATGCCCCAATTAAAAGACACAGATTGGCAAATTGGATAAAGAGTCAAGACTCATCAGTGTGTTGTATTCAGGAGACCCATCTCATATGCAGAGACATATATAGGCTCAAAATAAAGGGATGGAGGAAGATCTACCAAGCAAATGGGAAGCAAAAAAAAGCAGGGGTTGCAATCCTAGTCTCTGATAAAACAGACTTCAAACCAACAAAGATCAAAAGAGATAAAGAAGGCCACTACGTAATGGTAAAGGGATCAATTCAACAAGAAGAGCTAACTATCCTAAATATATATGCACTCAATACAGGAGCACCCAGATTTATAAAGCAAGTCCTTAGAAACCCACAAAGAGACTTAGACTCCCATACAATAATAATGGGAGACTTTAACACCCCACTGTCAACATTAGACAGATCAACGAGACAGAAAGTTAACAAGGATATCCAGGAATTGAACTCAGCTGTGCACCAAGCAGACCTAATAGACATCTACAGAACTCTCCACCCCAAATCAACAGAATATATATTCTTCTCAGCACCACATAGCACTTATTCCAAAATTGACCACATAGTTGGAAGTAAAGCTCTCCTCAGCAAATGTAAAACAACAGAAATTATAACAAACTGTCTCTCAGACTACAGTGCAATCAAATTAGAACTCAGGATTAAGAAACTCATTTAAAAACACACAACTACATGGAAACTGAACACCCTGCTCCTGAATGACTACTACTGGGTAAATAATGAAATGAAGTCAGAAATAAAGATGTTCTTTGAAACCAATGAGAACAAAGACACAGTGTACCAGAATCTCTGGGACACATTTAAAGCAGTGTGTAGAGGGAAATTTATAGCACTAAATGCCCACAGGAGAAAGCAGGAAAGATCTAAAATGGACACCCTAACATCACAATTAAAAGAACTAGAGAAGCAAGAGCAAACACATTCAGAAGCTAGCAGAAGGCAAGAAGTAACCAAGATCAGAGCAGAACTGAAGGAGATAGAGACACAAAACACCCTTCAAAAAAATCAATGAATCCAGGAGCTGGTTTTTTGAAAAGATCAACAAAATTGATAGACTGCTAGCGAGACTAATAAAGAAGAAAAGAGAGAAGAATCAAATAGATGCAATAAAAAATGATAAAAGGGATATTACCACTGATCCCACATAAATACAAAAACTACAATCAGAGAATGTTATAAACACCTCTACAGAAATAAACTAGAAAATCTAGAAGAAATGGATAAATTCCTTGACACCTACACCCTCCCAAGACTAAACCAGGAAGAAGTCGAATCTGTGGATAGACCAATAACAGGCTCTGAAATTGAAGCAATAATTAATAGCCTACCAACCAAAAAAAGTCCATGAGCAGATGGATTCACAGCCGAATTCTACCAGAGCTATAAAGAGGAGCTGGTACCATTCCTTCTGAAACTTTTCCAATCAATAGAAAAAGAGGCAATCTTCCCAAACTCATTTTATGAGACCAGCATCATCCTGATACCAAAGCCTGGCAGAGACACAACAAAAAAAGAGAATTTTAGACCAATATCCCTGATGAATATTGATGCAAAAATCCTCAATAAAATACTGGCAAACCAAATCCAGCAGCACATCAAAAAGCTTATCCACCACGATCGAGTCAGCTTCATCCCTGAGATGCAAGGCTGGTTCAGCATACACAAATCAATAAACATATTCCACCACATAAACAGAACCGACAAAAACTACATGATTATCTCAATAGATGCAGAAAAGTCCTTCAACAAAATTCAACAGCCCTTCATGCTAAAAACTCTCAATAAACTAGGTGTTGATAGAACATATCTCAAAACGATAAGAGCTATTTATGACAAACCCACAGCCAATATCATACTGAATGGGCAAAAACTGCAAGCATTCCCTTTGAAAACTGCACAAGAGAGGAATGCCCTCTCTCACCACTCCTATTCAACATAGTGTTGGAAGTTCTGGCCAGGGCAATCAGGCAAGAGAAAGAAATAAAGCGTATTCAATTAGGAAGAGAGGAAGTCAAACTGTCCCTGTTTGCAGATGACATTATTGTATATTTAGAAAACCCCATCATCTCAGCCCCAAATCTCCTTAAGCTGATAAGCAACTTCAGCAAAGTCTCAGCCTCCTGGGTAGCTGGGATTACAGGCATGAGCCACCACATATTTTTAGTAGAGACGAGATTTCACCACATTGGCCAGGGTGGTCTCGAACTCCTGACCCCAAGTGATCGCCCACCTGGGCCTCCCAAAGTGCTGGGATTACAGGCATGAGCCACCGCAGCCCGGTCCCCAGTTGATTTCTGAAAGTCGATTTTATTTGTTTCATGCTCAACAAGAGTCAAAGCACTTATTTCTAAGACCCTCATAAGCTGGGCACAGCCTAGCAGAGTAAAGGAGATCCATTTTGGAGGGTGGAGCAAGAATAGATTAAGAGGGGAAGATCTACTTGGAGGTTGGAAATCTTTTCATTATCCCAGAGAATGAATATGTAGAATGGAGCTCGCTTCTGAATTTAGCATTTTGACCTTTTAAACTCTCATGCCCATGTATTACCAAAGCAGCTAATAGTCTTTGAGGTAGCCCTGTTTTAAAATATTTCTCCATGACTGTGAAGTTGGTTCTAGTCAAAGGACTTAAGCACATATCAGAAGAGCTACAAATAATCACCAGTATGTGCAAAATATCTTTATCTTTTCTGACTTTCCTTAACCTAGGCCCATATTTCCCAGGTCTTCCCAACTTTATACATATTACAGCATTAGGACTATTGAACTGGTTTAACAAGGCGGTGTCTCCTTGCAGCCCTTCTGTTTTGGAAAGATGCATTTGAGAAACATTTAACAAGATTGGATTTATTGTTTACATGTCTAGGAGGAGCAAGTGTCACTGAGGAAACAATGCTAGTCCACAGTGAATGCATTTTCACCATTCTTCACCTCAAAAGAAAATTGCACAACTACAGAGGTTTCATAAAACTCTGTGCATTCGAGACCAGCCTGGCCAACATGGAGAAACATATGAAAAATACAACAGACAAACCAACCAAGCAACCAACCCAGCGACAACAAAACAGGTCTACCCTGGAGTCATACTCTAATTTTTTCTATTTTCCTCCCTTTCTGATCCTTTATCCCACTTTCTTTTTCTTCCTCTTCCTTCTCCTTCTTCTTTGTCAAATAGAGGATTGAGTTATTATTATTGATCCATACAAAGTCCCTCTCTCATTTATTTTCTTTAATTCCCACTCCCCATTTCTATTCCCCGTCTTCCCATGTGCAACCTTCCTAATATGTTTGATATGCATCTTTTTCTTTGTATGTATTTTTAGAAAATGTTTATTGTTTTGTGTGCAAAAAAAGTAATAACAAAAGAAAAGAAAAAAAAAACTTCACATTCACCTGGCTTTTGGTCTGTGTTTGGACATGGTTTGTTTCTTAATCTTAACCTATCCCTGAAGAAGCCCATTATGAAATGTTCCTCACCACATCCCCAAAAGGTTCCACATTTAAGTAAAAATCATTGTTTGAACAGATGTTGGAAATTGTTTGAACAGATGCCTAAATGCTACCTAATAATTGGAAGAGCATATTATGAGTATGCTATAAATGTGAAATCCCTAAAACAATTTTTTTTCAGAAAATCTTATTGTTCTAGCTTAATAGTAGCCCATCTGAGAAACTTTCTGTTCTTAATAGGATGAATGGTTTGTGGCATGGTGCCTGATATACAGACACTAGGTTCAGTAAAATGTCGAGGACTTTGGAATTAACCTTAAATGCCATTTGCAGTTGTTTGAAATCATTTCTATTCTTCTTCTTTTTCTTATTTTATTTATCTTTTTTCCCTTAATACACCCATTAATTTTTATCACTGAGATGGAATATTCTATGCTTCTGCTTTTATCTTGCCTTCAACACTTTGAAGGAGAGGTAAGATAATTAGTTGAATAAACAAACAGTACATGGCAGAGTAAATCTCCCTTGATAATTCATTCTGATTTTTCCTCCTTTAATGCACTCCATACTTGAGGAAATTAACCAGTTCTTTATGTATTCTAGGTTTCTGTGAATTTCAAGATAGATATTAAGTATTTGAACAGAAAGGCAAATTAGATTGAGAATCATTGCCCAGGTTTGTGTTAGTGTTTAGGGGACACTATGGAGCAATCTGTGAATTTACCTGTTCCTAAGGTTTGTCCCTCATAGACACCTGTATTTGTAGACTATGGGAAGTAGGCTGTATTTAGTTACGGGGTATATTTCTGTGAACTGGCTTGCCTGCTGACTGGTGATGCTGTACCCAGTGTTACTGCAGGCAAAGAATGGCGCTCTGGCTGCTCCCACTCTCAGTGGATGCTGTGCTTGGTGCAGATCCTTGTTTGTTGCAGGGATCAGGTGTGGGTGCTGATGCGGTACTTGCCTCAGCTATAGATTTATTCATCCAACAAATATGTTATATGCCTACTATGTCCTGAACATTGCAGTATGCTCCAGCGATTCATCAGTGAAGGGACAGCAGAGGTCCTTTCTAAAGTGTTACTCTGTGCTTTCTGAGTGAGGCAGTGACACCTTTTCAAATTCAGTATCTTGGCCTTTTCCATTTCTGGGCACCAAAATGTCTGTTGTCAGTGCAAATCTATGAATCCATTGGCCTACTTATGTTTTGACATTTCTTTCTGTAATTTGAATCAGAATTTGCAGGTAGAAGAATTTGTTCATTTATTCACTAAATAATTATATATTTAGTACTGCCATATGCAAGACTCTATGCCAAGCATTGAGTAAACAGCAGTGATCAAAAAGATAAGTTCCTTACTTTCACAGAGTGTATTTGGATGGGAAGACCAACATTACAAAACAAAGAAACAAACATATTTATGATTAAAAATTGTCATAAGAATTATGAGCTTAAAAAACAGGGTGCTTTGCTGGGGTGGGGTGGCTCATGCTTGTAATCCCAACACTTTAAGAGGCTGAGGAAGGAGGATTGCTTGAGCACAGGAGTTTTAGACACCCCAGGCAACATAGTGAGACCCCATCTCCAAAAAGAAAAAAAAAATAGCTAAGCGTGCTACAGGTATGCACCTGTAGTGAGACAGCAAGTGAGACTACAGGTACATACCTGATAGAGAGGCTGAGGCAGGAGAGTCACTTGAGCCCAGAAGTTTGGGGCTGCAGTGAGCTATGGTCATGCTCCTGGACTCCAACCTGGGTGACAGAGTGAGACTCTGCCTCTAAAAACAAGCAATCAAACAGGGTGCTTTGAGAGTGAATAATACAAGGAATCTCCTTATGATTGGATGATCTCTTTTAGGAGGTGATATGAGATTTTGTCATGTACTGGTGGTTTGCACAATTCCAAAGTTATGGGAGGTGGTCACTGGAGTTGGGCGACCTGGCAATGTGGTGACATTGAAACCTGAAGGGAAGAAAGAGCCAGCCATGTGACAATCCAGAGGGAAAAGTCTCTACATAGAGAGAACATGTATGATGGCCCCAAAATGATTATCAAAGCTAGGTGTATTGGCAACCTCAGAAAAGGCCAGTGAGAATAGGGTAGCAGACAGCAAGAAGCCAATAAGAGAAGAGAAGGGAAAGATAGGCAAAGACCTGACCGTTATGGGCCCTGTAAGTCATGGTAAAGTTTTTGAGTTTGCTTCAAATCTAATGAGACACAACGGAAAGTCTTAAATAAGAGAGTGACATGGTCTTGGATTTTCAAAAGCTCTCTCAGTTGTAGAGGGAGTGATAGGTTGAAAGAGACAGAATTGAGACAAGTTAGAGGTTTATAGCCCTAATCTTGACAAAAGATGATAAGGATTGGATTTAGGAGATGGGTTAAAGGAATATAATTGGGAGAATTTACTGATGGGTTGCATATAATAGGTGAAAAAGATTAAGATTTCATAATATGACTTCATTATTGAAATTTTAAATTTAAAATCTTAATAAACCAAAGCTTTGATAACTAGCATTTTAAATAATTTTAAGGTTGAACAATGATAAAATTACTTCCAAATACAAGTCTCAAATTACACTGAGCATGACATACTCTGGTACTCGGTAAATGAGCAAATATATATTTAACAAATAACTTGGTGAAGTAGGTAGCATTTGGCCTATTCTAACAACTTATGAAAGCAAATTAACAATATATTATTTTTATCATTTTTCCTGATTTCTCAAATATTAGTGAAATAATGAATATTATGACTGAAAAGGTTTACCTGAAGTGCCTTGGCAGACCAGTCACTGGCAAACCCAGAACATTTTTGTTGCTATTGGACAAGAGGGACTCTTTCTGCTGGACTGGGTAGTTGGTGAGATGGGAGCCTGAGCTGCCGCTGCTCCCTTTGTCACTTCATGGGGAAAGACAGATAGACGGTTCTGCATGACATTTTTGAAGCCCTGGGTACAGTTCTGTGAGCTCTTCAACTTTCCAATGATGTGATGTGATAAATTTACTTTTTGTATTTTAAGCTAGTGTGATAGGATTTCTGTCATTTTTTTACAGAATGTATTCTGAGTAAGCAAGGATCTTAGTCTTAAACTAGAGGCTATAACTTAAGGAGAAGGGAAAAAATGAAGCCAACAATAGGAAGGATAGATGTGTATGTGGAAGAATCAGGACACTTGACATCTAATTTTGACTCGTCTACTCTTAGGTTTTCTGACTTTAGTTTTCTTATTTGGAAAACTAGTATTCATTCTAGCCCTGAAATTCTATATTTCTAAGGACCTATTTTATGTCTATATTTTAGTATCTTACTTAAATCGTACATCCTTTTTTTTTGTCTCTTTAGGAAAGATAGAGCTGTAAGGAAATAAAGACGTGTTTCTTAGAAGGCTAAATTGAATAAGAAAACGGAAGAGTATTCAGCTTAATGTACTAAAGTTGTCAGATCAAGATATGACCATAAAAGTAGATTGATTTACTGTAGAAAAATTAATGGGTCATACATGCATGTAAATTTATTTATGGAGATATTATGTTAACATTTAGCTTGAATTTTTTTTGTAAGATAAAGACCTAGCTATAGATAATGTAGAGAATGCTAATCTCTTAGCGACATACAAAACAAATTGTGCTGACCAGGTGTTTTGAGGTCCATAAAAGGTATCATAAAAATATAAAAATGGGCTCTCCTAGTGTTGGCTTGTATCTCTTTGGAGAAACCATGCGTTATTCATCTGTTCTCTGGCTTGGTTAAAACTGTTTCCTTTATTTTTCACATCACTGAGTGCATACAAAATGATAACAGAGACTTGGTACAGTGGCTCAAACCTGTAATCCCAGCACTTTGGGAGGCCAAGGCAGGAGGATTGTTTGAGGCCAGGATCTCAAGACAAACGAAGCAAGACCCTCTGTCTACCAGAAATTATATATATATATATATATATATATATATATATATAAACTAGCCAGGCATGGTGCACCTGTAGTCCTAGCTACTGAGGAGGCTGAGGTGGCAGGATTATTTGAGCCCAGGATTTCAAGACTGCAAGTGAGCTATGATCACATCACTACACTCCAGCCTGGGGGACAGAGTGAGACTCCATCTCTAAAATAAATAGATGATAGATAGATAGATAGATAGATATTAAATAAAAATTAAAAAAATAAATGAAAGGCCAGGCGCAGTGGCTCACACCTGTAATCCCAGCACTTTGGGAGGCCGAGGTGGGTGGATCACAAGGTCAGGAGATCGAGACCATCCTGGCTAACACGGAGAAACCCCGTCTCTACTAAAAATACAAAAATTAGCCGGGCATGGTGGCGGGCACCTGTAGTCCCAGCTACTTGGGGGGCTGAGGCAGGAAATGGTGTGAACCCGGGAGGCGGAGCTTGCAGTGAGCCAAGATAGATCCTGCCACTGCATTCCAGCCTGGGCGACAGAGTGAGACTCCATCTCAAAAAAAAAAAAAAAGAAAAAAGAAAACAGTTGTATGCTTCCCTTTGGAAGAGAAAACTGATGTTGGTCCAAGAATACTGGAAGCCAAAGACATTCTGAGACTGTGGGAATGAACGTTTGTACAGCCTTGTAATTCACACGAGGTGCATGTGTGCTTTGACATACTGGTTGAGACACTGGCTTAAAAAAGTAAAGGTGACATAGATGTTCCCATTAATTTTTTTTTCTCTAAATGAATGCTCAAAAACTTCCTTCCTGGCCAGGCACAGTAGCTCACGTTTGTAATCCCAACACTTTGGAAGGTCGAGGCGGGTGGATCACGAGGTCAGGAGTTTGAGACCAGCCTGGCCAACATAGTGAAACCCCGTCGCTACTAAAAATACAAAAACTACCTGGGTGTGGTGGTGGACGCCTATAATCCCGGCTACTCGGAAGGCTGAGGCAGGAGAATCGTTTGAACCCGGGAGGTGGAGGTTGCAATGAGCCGAGATTGTGCCACTGCACTCCAGCCTAGGCAACAGAGTGAGACTCTATCTCAAAAAACAAACAAACAAACAAACAAAACCTCCCTTCCTTAAATTCTGGCCTTGGATTTACGTCAGTTGGCAGTGTCATTTAGTCCCTAAAACTTACTATAACAGGGGTGCTAGCCCTTTTATAAGCTTGAAAAGAAAGACTCTCGATCTACATAAACTTTATACAATAAGCAGACTACTTTATAATTCCTGTTTAATAAAAAGGGAGCTTTTCCTTTGCATCTGCAACAACCACATTTACAGAATGCCTGAGATGAGGGATCACTCTGTGTTAAGCATTTGTTGAATTTGAGATCAGCCTTCTCAAAATATACATAGAGCACTTTGGTAGCTGTGCAGGTGGGTCCTTTTGCTGTCCAGCAAAAGCTGCCCTACTGCCTTCTCTTGGTCTGTGAGAAGTTAAACACTTTGCTTCCATGGTGTCTATGAGTTTAAAGCCAGCATTTGTTTCCTTGCTCTGAGTCTATTCTTTATAAAGTTAGTGTTTACAATAGTTAAAATTGGTCAAATACATAGGGAAAACCTAAAGAACTTAGGTGGAAAAATGTTAAAGCATTAGCTTGACCTAAAAAGAATATGCTTCTCATTCATATGCTTTCACTTCGTTTTCCTCGGGTAAGTTATCTCTCAAAGCAGGCTACTCTCACGGCTCCAACCCAGAGTGAATTTTGAAAAAAGTCCTACTGCCTGTTGAGATTTCTTCTGCATTGACTGCTGATTTCAGCTTTATTATTATTATTATTATTTTTACAGAGGCATTTCATTTCTCCTTGCTACTGTCTTCCCATGTTTTAAAATTACTCCTGTCTTAAGTCAATTTATGTTTTCCATGTGGTTTTGGAGGGGTGAGCAGTGTGCCCAGCTGTTTTTGATTTATACACACTCATTCTCTCCATAGTCTTGCCTGAAAATGGCCTCATCAATGCAGGATAGCAGAGACTACTTCCTGAACATAAAGATATATGCTTCCCTCTGGGAAATATACTGATTTAAATTTCCACCTGCTCTTCCGGGATTTATAGTATTTACTGAGGAAGTTATGCATCTGTCCTGCTCACTCTTTACTCTTCCACTTGGCTTACTTTTATTTGACTTTAAGCAATAAAAGTTGACTAAAAAGATAGAAATGATTCATTTCTAGGTGACACGAGGAAATGTGAGAGTGCAATTTCCTTCTATTTCACCAAAGGTAAAGGCTTAAAAGTAATTTTTTTCCATTTGATCATTCAATGCTGGAGTGTGCTTCAAGAAACATCAGCTGGTCAGCATTTGCTTTTATTTTATTTTATTTTTTATTTTCCTACAACATGATCTCTGCACAATTAAGTTTTTTTAAAAAACAACTCACAAATTTTCACCTACTGTTCTTGCAAAAACCAGTAGCATTGGGTAATGCATTTAATGGATAGGAACATTAATATTTTTAAGAAGTAGAATATGGATGCTTTGGATTATAATTTCAATTTGTTACGTAAGCAAACTACTTGTGACCTTGGTCTCTTCACCATCTCCATGATTGACATGATTGGCTTGGTTGGGCAGGTAGGGAGCCCTTCTCCACCTAAAAGGTTGCCTCTATCCTGAAGCTACTTGCTCAGCACAACAGGGTGTCCTTTTAAGATATGGGAAAGGTATGTGTATACATATATTTCATTTTTCAAATTAAAATTCTTTTCCATTTATTGCTGTCTAACCTGTCACTTCTTCCTCAGCTTATGCAATGGAGGTGTCTAACCTGGAGTCTATAGACCTCTAGGTTGCTCAATGGATTTTAGAGCATCCATAGTCCTTTCATGCATTATGCAAAATTTTGGGAGGGTGTGCAAATGTCTATTATTCTGAAGAAAGATATCCATGGATTAAAGTCACTGCTAAGGACTCATATTAAATTCTATAGCTAAAATAATCTTCATGTTTCATGGAGTTACATCCAGTATAAGACACAGTTAAACCGTGAAGTGTTAATTCCCTATGACATAATTTATGTTTGCTTATTTATTTGCATAGCTGGATCCTGCAGAACTTTCTTATGATCCACCTTCTGAAAAGCATTTGAGGCTCTGAAGGATTTAATCAGCATATACAACTGTCATTGTACAATCATGGTGAATCCTTGTATACAAATAAATGATCTGGACACTGGGAGCCGGGATTCCTGGTCACCCACCCATCCAAGCTGATCTTAATAAATATATTACTGAATTTTTAAAAATCGAATCATGAAGATATTAAATCTGAGTTCTAAGTTTCTTTTTTATTTTCAAAATAATCTTTTAATTTTTAAAAATTCCTGATGTTGTAGAAATAACCTGAAGTATATTGGTATCCACTCTTACATCCATATGAAAAACAAAATTGTTTAAAACCCAAGTTGAAATAAATCCAAAATGTGAAACAGTGAGCATCTTACACAATGAAATGTACATCTCAGCATTAACAGCTGAGTAGCTAAATAGATGCTTTAATTTTTTAAAACCTACAAAAGCAGAATCAGAAAATGTATAAATTATTTAAAATCTAGAATTTCTATTTGTTTAAAAGATAAAGGTAATAATGACATTCACCACTGAAGAGCTTGACTCAGTGTCAGCGAATCTGGTGCTGCTATCTGACCATCAATAAGAAATCTGTCCCACTAGCAAGTACAGCCAGTCTCAGGGATTACAGGCGGGTGCCACCATGCCTGGCTAATTTTTGTATTTTTAGTAGAAACGGGGTTTCGTCATGTTGGCCAGGCTGGTCTCAAATTCCTGCCCTCAAGTGATCTGCCCGCCTCAGCCTCCCAAAGTGCTGGGAGTACAGGAGTCTGCTATTGCAATAGAGCTACTGATGTACGTTTATATTTTGTCAGTAAGCCTAGCTTTGGAATGGCATTTGTAGATCTAGTTAGAATGGTAATTCTCTGGGGACAATTCCTTTCTAATATATTGATATTCACAGTGGTCTCTATGTGCATCTTCTTTCCTTATTCTGCTTTCATTCCAAAGATAACTCTAACCTGGCCTCCCTTACATAAGGAGCCAGATGTCATCGATGTTGAATAGGGCTGTGATGAGTTGGATTTCAATTACTGACCAAACGTTCAGCAAGTGGTGGAAGCTGAAAACTGCAGGACAAGTGACTGAGGAGAAAGGGGGAGTCAGTGGAAAAACCACTAATGGAAGGCCAGATGGAATAATGAAGACGCTGGAGAGAGGGATTACTTAGGGAAAGTAGTTTGGGCATTATTATAGTTTCCATATCCTATGTTTGTGTATGTATAAAACTTATACATCTTATGACTATGCAGTCATCCAAGATAACATCAAAACTCTTGGGCTCAGCTATTGTGAGACATAAGGGATGACCTCGCTGAAAATGATGCCCTCTGATAATGCCACATATATTCTCCAGCAATTCTTATTCAGTATATATAAGTACTAGTGCTTCCATTTGCTGAAGTGAAGACAAAATGACTCAAAATGAATAAAATGAATCATACAACAGGGAGAATTTTGTCTGCTCCTGAGAGTAACTAAGACAAAACAGAGTGAAACTGTAATTGCATCTTTCCTGTGTCTTGTCTGTGAGATCTAAGACATTATTAACAGCATTTTTAAGTGGTAGACTTAAAAATTACTATGAAAGAAGCCCCTCAGAGCTGATTTTCACCAAGACTTTCTTCACTCTACAATTTTGTTGTTGTTGTTTCTGAGTTGGAGTCTTGCTCTGTCACCCAGGCTGGAGTGCAATGCCGTGATCTCGGCTCACTGCAATCTCCACCCCCTGGGTTCAAGCGGTTCTCCTCCCTCCACCTCCTGAGTAGCTGGGACTACAGGCATGTGCCACCAGGCCTGGCTAATTTTTGTATTTTTGGTAGAAATGGGGTTTTGCCATGTTGGCCAGGCTGGTCTCAAATTCCTGACCTCAAGTGATCTTCCCGCCTCAGCCTCCCGAAGTGCTGGGAGTACAGGCGTGAGCCAGGCCTACAAATATTTCTTTTAGCCTCCCAATGCCCTATTACACTGTTACCATGCTGTGGTGGGGGTGGGGGGCTCTCCAGCATACTTAACGGAATTCTCTCAATGTTCAATAATACTTAGCTTTTGGGCCAAACTCAAATTCAGTATCTCCACCAGCCCTCAGTCAGTGTTCCTCTTTCCTAAAGCATCTGAACAACCGAAATGACTGCATTTCTTCTGAAATGTTCTCCAAATGTCCTGAGAATTGCAGCTGCTGCATTTGTATCCCATAGAGCAACACAATTCTGCAACTGCAAAATCTCATTAGGGGACTAACAAATTCTGCCCACAGATAGGCTGATAGAGGACCTGTGAACCCTTGAGAGCAATGGATGGAAGCAGAAGGCTGGAGACCCTCAGAGTACAGGCAGGACTGGCTACAGGCCACCTAGAATTCTGTCTAGAGTTTAATTGGAATATAATGTTCTGATACTAACTGCAGCAGATAGAGGTGGGAATCTGAGGGACTGATGAAACGTTAAGGAGGAGGGTGGAGAAGGGATGGCGAGGAGCCTCAGCTTCAGTTACTTAGAACAAGAAATTAATTTTTTTTTTTGAGACGGAGTCTTGCTGTGTGGCCCGGGCTGGACTGTAGTGGTCCAATCTTGACTTACTGAAACCTCCACCTCGCAGGTTCAAGCAATCCTCCCACCTGAGCCTCCCTAGTAGGTGGGACTACAGGCCTGTGTCACCACACCGGGCTAATTTTTGTGTTTTTAGCGGAGACGGGGTTTTACCATGTTGGCCAGGCTGGTCTCAAATGCCTGACCTCAAGTGATTCATCTGCTTTGGACTCCCAAAATGCTGGGATTACAGGTGTGAGCCACTGCACCCTGCCCAAGAAATTAGTTTTTGCCTCACTGTTTCTTGTGTTCCATATATAGTACCTGAACTTTTGGGCCTCATTTTGTAAGATGTTTTTCAAAGGTTCATGTTTTCCATTGCAGCCCAGTTCCCTGAGGCATTATGAAGCAGTCAGATCCCAGCTCAGCCACTGAAAAGCTATGAAACTTCAAGGCAAATTCTTCAAATCGCAATGTATATATCCTTATCCATGCTAGGTGCACTTTCTACTTGCCTCAAGGGATTAGGGAAGTTCCTCTCTTCTATATTCACATAATGGTTGGACTCTTGGGTGGCTGAGGAAGGGGTTGGAAGGATTGGAATCTTCTGTTTATATCCAGGGAAAGGGAATTTAACTTCAGCCTGCAGCCCTGTGGCACATTAAGGGCCCTACCCATATCATGTAGAGGTGGGGTGGGAAAGGGATAGTCTGAGAATCACCTTGGTACCTTTCTTTAAGCTATCCCTTTCCCATCAGTGTCTTTTCCTCCCAACCTTTAAGGGAGCCCTAAGCCTTAAACCCATCACCAGAAACCACAAATTAAAATGTACAATAGAGGCATCTCTGGGTCTACCCCCCCAACCCCCGTGAAGGACAGCATCCTGAGCAAGGCAGGGAAGATGCTTTCCAGACCAGGGGACACACTTGGTCAGTGGCTGCTTTGGTTCCAGCTGATGGATCTGCACTGGAGCCCTCCAGGGGGCACCTCAGATACTATCAGGACCCCAGTGTGGGCGCGGCGTCCTGCATAGATGTGAGGTTAGGCACTTGGCTTTCTTCCTGGTTCTATGAGCCACTATTTTACTGTATGCTTAAAAGTTCCTCTCGGCCGGGTATTGTGGCTGTAATCCTAGCACTCTGGGAAGTCGAGGTGGTAGGATTGCCTGAGTTTGAGATCAGCCTGGGCAACATGTAGAGACACAGTCTCTACCTTAAAAAAGAAAAAAAAATTAGCCAGTTGTGGTGGCACACACCTCTAGTTCCAGCTACTTGGGAGGCTGAGAGGCAGGAGGATCACTTGAGCCTGGGAGGTGGAGGCTCCAGTGAGCTGTGATCCCACCACTGCATTCCAGCCTGGGTGATGGAGCAAGACCTTGTTTCAACAACAACAAAAAAGTTCCTATCACTAAAATTACTAAAATATTTAACTAAAAAAGCTGGATTTTTGCAGAAAATTTGATTTACTCCTTGGTCTATGCATCTAATTCTAGATATCAGTATTTGTATACTCTGTAAATATTCTGATTTGAAGAATTTTCAAATATATATGGTTTTATTTTTTAAAACATGGCAAATATAGATTTTACATTTAGGAGTATCTTTTATATTTAAAGGAAGGACTTGAGCAGTGCTTTGTTGCCTTTTTTTTCCTGGTAGCTCTATGCACCATTTCTACTGAGATTTTAATAGAGAATCCACACCCTGCAAATTGAACCTGCGATTTTTGAATGAGTAAACTACAATTAAGGAGGTCATTTTCTTCTCATGTAAAGAAGGAAGAAACCACAAGAAAGAGAGATATACCTTTTATTTAAAGAAAGGTGTGAAAAGCAAATTTATTAACAAATTTAACACTGCTTGCATCTAGAAGATAGGATTTGGAATTGTGTTGCTTTCTCAAGCTGATTAGATCAAAGTATATTAGAAAACAAAAACAAAATAAGGGGCCAGGTGCAGTGGCTGAATAAGGGGCCTGTAATCCCAGCACTTTGGGAGGCTGAGGCGGGTGGATCATGAGGTCAGGAGTTCAAGATCAGCCTGGCCAAGATGGTGAAACCCCGGCTCTACTAAAAATACAAAAATTAACTGGGTGTGGTGGTGGGTGCTTGTAATCCCAGCTACTCGGGAGGCTGAGGCAGAGAATCACTTGAATCTGGGAGGCGGAGGTTGCAGTGAGCCAAGATCGTGCCACTGCACTCCAGCCTGGGCGACAGAGCGAAACTCTGTCTCAAAAAAAAAAAAAAAAAAAAAAAGCAAAACAAAACCAAAAACACATTTTCCAATTGTGAACCATGTTGACTACATACAGCTTCGGATTTCTGTGAATCTAGGCAGGAACAGACAGTTAAAATGTAAATGAAGCCCAGCACAGTGGCTCATGCATGTAATCCCAACACTTTGGGAGGCCAAGGGGGATCGTGGATCCCTTGAGCCGAGGAATTCGACACCAGCCTGGATAATATGTTCAAACCCTGTCTCTACAAAAAATACAAAACTTAGCCTTGTGTGGGGGTGTGCACTTGTAGTCCCAGCTACTTTGGAGGCTGAGAGCTGGGAGGATCACTTGAGCCTGGGAAGTCGAGGCTGCAGTGAGCTGTGATCACACCACTGCACTGTAGCCTAGGTGACAGAGTGAGACCCTGTCTAGAAAAAAATTTAAAAGAGAAAAAGTAAAGGAAACATTCAGTATTTGGACCTGTAGAGAAGCATGGAAAAGCAAGAATAAAATACTTTTATTAGGTCCAACTTTTAACATGATCAAACAAGAATAAGAAAAATACCATAGAGTTAATTAAAAGTAACCTGTAAGGCCCAGTGAAGAATGAGACAGACATGTGGAAACAAGATCTAATACCACTGGAAACAAGGAAATGCTTTGTTTCAGGGCTGGTTTACTGTGTTTCCATGGATTTGCAACTCATGAAGACATAGTGTGGCTTACTTTTGTGTAGTCTAGATAATATAACATAATTTCTTTTATTTTCTTCAGTAACTTCCTTTTAACATTTATAATTTTCTGCATTTGAGAACCTCACTTGGGTTATAAAATTGGAATGTAACTGTTGATTTTAGTTCGATGCCTCTGTGAAATACATTCTGCTATCCACACAATATTTCTAATTTCCTGTTCCTTCAGTTTTACATATGCATAAAACACACCGTAGTGGAACTGTCTGTTGAATGCCAGCACATTCATTTGTACCTGAGGAAAGAAAAAAAGTAACACAGATCATCAACTTATTTGGAACATTATGGAATAATATTAAGCTACTGACTGGCTTGTACTTGTGCATTGCTTATTTGTGTTTCAACAGGCAATCTCTAAATTGGGCCAAATAGAGGAGTATGGTGACAACTCAGAAAGTTCTAAAGGGAGAGTGTCACTCTGCAGATAAATGTAGACACGGAAGTTATTAAAGTAAGTTTGTAGAATCACAAGAAAACCTCCAAATTGAAATAGGAATGCTTTCACACTGTTAGTGGGAGTGTAAATTAGTTCAACCATTGTGGAAGATAGTGTGGCAATTCTTCAAGGATCTAGAACCAGAAATAACATTTGACCCAGCGATCCCATTACTGGGTATATACCCAAAGGATTATAAATCATTCCACTATAAAGACACCTGCACACATATGTTTATTGCAGCACTGTTCCCAATAGCAAAGACTTGGAACCAACCCAAATGCCCATCAGTGATAGACTGGATTAAGAAAATGTGGCATGTATATACCATGGAATACTATGCAGCCATAAAAAAGGATGAGTTCATGTCCTTTGCAGGGACATGGATAAAGCTGGAGACCATCATTCTCAGCAAACTAACACAGGAACAGAAAAACCAAACACCACATGTTCTCACTCATAAGGGGGAGTTGAACAATGAAGACATATGAGCACAGGGAGGGGAACATCACACACTGGGGCCTGTCAGTGGGGGGCATAGGGGAGGGATAGCATTAGGAGAAATACCTAATGTAGATGATGGGTCGAGGGGTGCAGCAAACCACCATGGCACATGTACACCTGCATAACAAAACCTGCACATTCTGCACATGTATCTCAGAACTTAAAGTATAATACAATTTTTTTAAAAAAGAAACATTATTTCATATGATTAACCAAAATTTTACACTAAAATTTGTAGCATTTGTAATAATGTTCTTCAGCAAATTCCATGAGGAATGGAATGTACTTCCATTACTTCTCACAGTTTTTAAGTAAACTCTTTCAGAAGGGTAAAAAAAAAGAAAAGAAAAGCTCAAAACTTTAGCAGCACTGTTAGCACAAACATTCCTAGGTCTGTGTGTAACTTTGTAGTAATAATACACCACTGACTATCAAGCTATGAATGTGCCTAATCAATTGGCATGATCAGCTGTAAAAAGAAAACCCAAAGTAAGAAAACATATAAAATCCACAGTAAGAGAAAAATAAGCTAATAGTATTTCCACTTATATCATACCTCACGCTCGTAAAACACGTCCTCCAATGTCTTTCCCCCACTGCCACCTACAGCTTCAAATAAAGGTTTGTATACCTTAAAAACAAAGACATTAATTTTAAAGACATTTTCATTTCTTATAAATGTATATAAATATATTTTTCCTAGCATTATAGAAATTGTATACCTATTTAAAAAAAAAATACCAGGAGGACTGAAAGTTTTTTATAGGATTTTGGCCTCCCAAAGAAACAATAAAAAAATCCAAATAACAAGAGTGTGGATGAAATTCTAGCCTACTGGCTTGTTCAGGGCTACAAGGCAATTCAACTCTCAGTATACAGTGTTTGAGCTCATTTTCTCACTCGGGGTCTTCGGGCTAGCTAGGTACATTATAGAAGCTCAGTGAATGTTCATGATTTGATCAGTATGGGTTCATAGGTTCTTTGAGATGAAAATTGATAAAATTCGCATGTAATTTCCAGTGTGGAAGGGGTGGAATTTGGGAGAAATCCAAATTTTAATATTGTGCTAAAGAGTCTCACGCAATTACATATGAGATGTCACAAGGTTTACGCATTTGCTGACTTTCATCTTTCCTGGAGTGCTTCAGAAATCCGCAGGAAAAGATGAGTGTCATTCTAGCCCTCGAAAAGTTACCTGGAGGTTACGTAACTGTGTGCAAGTCAGAGGGAATGGAAGCTGAGCCGAGGTGTACAACCTCAAGCTGAGGAGCTTCAGGCGCTCCAAGAGCAACAGGATGCTGGAGTGGGGGAAGGACACAAGCAGCTATGTTTCCTCTCCTGATATCTGGTCACTCAGCAAGGTGAGTGGAAAAACTAATACATCCATATTCTTCCTTGCAGTCCACCTAGACGTTCTGTGCCTAACCTTGTTTCCCTAGTGGGTACCTGAAAGGGCTGCTGGGTTAGACTATTTTACATAACGTTGATATGAGCTCACATTTCCAGAACACTGAACCAGTCTCCTGGGGGAACTTGCTTTATCAAACACTTCAAAAGGAGTGCTCAGATGACCATTCCTTGGAGATTTAAACAAGTACTTGCTTGGCAGGAACTTTAAAAATTAGCAGCTTGGGCTAGAAACAACGTGTTTCTTAGGGAGAGATTGCTTCAGCAAGAAACACTGCTTGCTACCTTACAAATATTATTACTTCTTTTGAGTATAAGCGGAAATTTGATGTGTGAGCTTCTAAAGCACATGGAAATGAATGAACACAAGGGACTTAGGGAAGCCAGTGTCGTCACATACTCCGTAATGATCCGCTACGTTCTTCATCTGGTCAAAGTCTTCTGCTTGAGCCAACAGCCGCAACCCCTCAGGATAGAGTTTGCCGAAGGTTGGATAGAGGGTCTCTCGGTCTTCTTTGCTCAATTCAGTGCCAAAGGAGTTAAGAGTAATGATAAAAGCACGTCTGTCGGCCTCAAACTGAATTTGCAAGACAAAACCAGTAAAATCTAATAAACTGCTAAATGCTATAAACAGACTCTTAAGTACACACATTCATTTCTGAAATGATTCGCTTTCCTTTCTGGATCTATATCTAATTATACTCCAGACATGTGTTATTGTGTTCCCTTAGTCTTTTCTTGTAATGGAGAAACTCTGCTTGCCAGAGAAGGATCACACAGCACCAATGATGACCTATGACTCCTGAAACCCTAGTGAGCTTTATTTCCCGGGCACCCTAGGATGAATTCCTCATGTGTCTCTGTCACATTAGGCCACTAGCGTCACAAGTGTCTCTTCTATAAAAAGGAGAATAATACCTATTTCTTAGGGTCCATTCAGGGACAGAACCAGGTAACATAAGTGGAAGTCTTAGCTGATGTTTGGAACAAAAAGTGCATGCCATACATGTTAATATCCCTTCCTAGTTGTCAATGTCAGCATAGTTTTTACATAATGAAATGTGCTACCTACCATTTGTTTACACTTTTATGGCTTTGGTTTTCCTTGTTAGTGTCCTAGGTGAGGTATCAATAAATCTAAGACTGTAGCTAAGAACTATGTGGATTGGGGCAAGTCATCTTTCTCGCAAGAAGTTTTCTTCTTTGTAAGATGCTGGAGTGTGGCTACATGATCTTCAAGGTAGGTCAACACATACTCACGGCCTGTCTTCTCTGTGCTGAACACAACTAGGCACCTGGGCTCGCATCCCTTCATCATTCCTGTTTCATCTGACCACTGAAGTCTTTCTTGAAATTTTGTTTCTATTCCTTTGAGCTCCATGTTTCTACTGTCTCTTGGTTCTCCTCCTACCGACTCTGGCCATTCCATCTCAGTCTCTCCTATAGGGGCTCCTCTGCCTATTGTGGGGGCTTGCCATGGTTTTCTTGGGCTATGCAGCTCTTCTCTAGGTACTCCAAATGCCCAGTACTTACCACTTCATTTTGAAATCTGTGCCTGCATTTCTCCCCACTACACTCTAAAATCTTTGAAGAACCATGTGTTTCTTGTTCATTGTTCTTTTTTTTTTTCCTTTGGAGATTGGGTCTCACTCTGTCATCCAGGCTGGAGTGCAGTGGTGGGGTCAGGACTCACTGCAGCCTCAACCTCCCACCTCAGCCTCCCAAGTGGCAGGGACTACAGGCACGTGACACCATGCCCAGGTAATTTTTCTTGTAGAGATGGGATTTCGCCATAATGCCCAGGCTGGTCTTGAACTTCTAGGCTCAAGAAAGCCTCTGTCCTGGGCCTTCTAAGGGTTAGGATTACAGGCATGAGCCACCATGCCCAGCCTTTAGTTCATTTTTGAATAGCCAGTGCCTGACACATAAGAAAGTCTTAAGTACTTACTGAATCCAACAGAGTGATGTGTGATCCTACTACTTTGAAATTCTCCAACATTCTCTATAATGTTGCTATTCAAAGCAATATTTAATGGCTCAGTAGCTTTGACGTCACCTGGAAACTCATTAGAGGTGCAGAGTCTCAGGCCACCGTCCAGCCCTACTCAACCAGAATCTGCATTTTCATAGGATTCCCAGGCTATCTGTATGCACGTGAAAGCTGAAAAGAATTGCTGTATGCTATCCTCTAATCAGCTTTTGACTGGTTAACCAATAACAAAACCCAACTTGCAACAGATTTCACTGGAAATCTTATGTAAGAACAGGTGTTTTCTATCAGGAGAGTGAGCGTTAGTTCCATCTGATCCTTTTGATTGCTCTCATGGAGATTATGGGTGAGCTGAAAAGTAGGGAGTGGCTTTATTTGGAAGCAAGGGCAGCTATCTCTGGCTACTGAATATAACCAGTTCTGTCAGTAATTTTAGACCCTCTAGGGATAAGAGAAGAAATGCAAGAAGAAGATTTCATGACAATAAGAAAACTTAAAACAAAAATTAGGGCAGCTAGAGCAACAATGGAGGTAATTGTCACAGATGTTCTTTAATGTGCTCTCTGATTCTAAAATGTTATGATCCTACGAAGAGAATTAGGGCAACCTAGGCAGCATTGCAGACATGGAAACAGCAGAGTCAGGCCAGAAGAGGGAGCTGCAGGAGATAAAGCAGGATGATTTGGAGGAATTGTCATGGCTCAATCATTGGGAAAGCAGTTGGAGAAGGATAGCTGGCTGGGGAGAGAATATGAATATAAGAAGAAAGGGCTTTGGCTGATACAGTAGGTTATGTGAGCCCTCCATCTTCTCGCTACCTCCTTGTCCTTGTTACCACTTCTTCCCTTAGCCTACCATGCATGTGCTCTGTTCCATAACTCTGCATGCTGAAATCCTCCCTGCGTTCGTGTCCCATCAAATGTCATCTTTTTCATAACAAGCCCTTCCATTTCTTCTCTAATTGGATATGATTCCCTTTGAACCCTGATTACATTCCATTTTCCTTTTATCATAACTGACTATATATCTACCTTACTCTTCTAGTCTAGAGGCTCTTTTGGGTAAGTGTGTGTATTATCCTATGAGTGAAAACACCCAACGTTTTAGAATTGGAAAAGGACTGTTCTTTGACCATCCCTAAGCAGAGTTTGACACGCATTTGATTAGAGGAGACTGAATGGGCTGGTGTTAGTGTGACTTAGCTCCTGTTTCTTGCAGAGAGTTGGCACGCTGTGTGGTATGGTGTATGTTGGCAGTCCTGTGCCTTTCCTTTTACTCTTCCCTATAAAAACTTACTCATGTTAAAACTAGACCCTATTTTTTTTTGTTATTTCAAGAGATAGCAATGAACTGTTTACTTGCTCAAAATCACTATCAGTTGCACATCATAAACTCAGACTGATGGGGTCACACATTCTCTCCAGTTCCTCATAGGAAGAAGGGCACACCTGGCGGGAGGCAGTGGGCGGAGATGTCAGTGGCAATGGAAAAGAATGAAGTGAACCGGAATGGAGCCCAGCCTTATCGGCACATGCACTGACCAGTAGAGATCAAACAAACATATTTTATGCTTGTTTTACACTGCCCTATTAACCATAAGATTGAAAAGTAGGAGTAAAAGGCAAATATTATACTACAGTGCATTTGCCTTGAACATAAGTCAATTTCTTTTTTTCATATAAAGTTATAATCTTGTAATTAGGTCAAATTTTCACATGTAAGCTGAGGTTAATGGTCTCTTCTACCATATTAAGTCTCTTGAAGTCTCCGGCCAAATGTGAGTATTTGAGAATATACATGGAACTTATAAACAGTAAGTGCTTTATAGTTACAAAAATAAAAGGGAGGTAATTACATGATAGAAAGTATTTATGTAAAGCTGACAAACACCCTTTGATCATATAATTATAAATGTTATAACTTCATGCCCTGTGTAGCTGATATTTCTATATAAATAAAAATTGTTCAATGGATTTTTATTTTTATTTTTTAGAGACAGAATCTCACTCTGTCACCCAGACTGGAGTGAGGTGGCTTATGGCTCACTGTAACCTGGAACTTCTGGGCTGAGGCGATCTTCCCACCTCAGCCTCCTGAGTAGCCAGGACTATAGGTGTGTTCTACCATGTCTGGTTAATTTCTGTATTTTTTGTAGAGGCAGGATTTTGCTATGTTTCCCAGGCTGGTCTCAAACTCCTGGCTTTAAGTGATTCTTCTGCGTAGGTCTCCCAAAGTGCTGGGATTACAGGCATAAACTACCATGCCTAGCTGGATTATTTTTAATGCTGTTTGAAACAAACAGACAAACAAACAAACAAACACTAATCTAATCTGATACCATGAAGATTGGAAAAGTTCAATGAGAACACTGGGCATATCGTAGTTTGATCACATCATCCCAGTGATAAGCATTTTTCTGATACTATCCTTTTTTTACATTACCGAGGATTACAAAGCCATAATTCTTACCTATTTCTTACCTATGCAAAGACATAATTCTTACCTTACCTATTTACCAATTTTTATCGTACACCATATGATCTTGCTGATGAATTAGCACTTATGTTTATATAAAAGAATTGTGAATGGTGAATTTAATGCAGAGGCACTATGGCAGAGTGGATAAGCACATAAGTACCAGAGCCAACTGCCTGCATTCCAATCCTGACTTACTAGCTGTGAGACGTCAGGTAAGTTATTAGCCTTCTCTGTGCCTCAGTTGCTCCTCCTGAAAAATAGATACTAGACTACCTATTCTGTGTGGTTTTGAAGTCTCAGTGAATTCATGTATATAAAGCACTCAAGATAGCATCTAGCACATAGTGTTAGCTATTAATAGTGCTATTGTATACCTTTGATAAGGTTATGAGTCTTGATATAACTTTTATTTCACATATTTCATGGGTATAAAGTACGCAAACCATTTCTAAACCACAAGAATTATGCTGAGTAGAAATTCTACTTTTGAGCCATAGATAATATGGATTCCTATAGTGTGGCTAGTAGTTGAATTTATGAAAAGAAAAGATAGGGCTTCATACGGTCACTAGTTAATCATATTGCATGATCAGCATGACTGAGAGACTATTTTTCATTCTGTCATTTACTATGCCTCAAAATGTTATTTATTTATTCAATATCCACTTTCTGTATAATATAGATAAGGACAAAAATATTTTTTGGAGATCTTTAATGATAAGATTTTCACTTCACAACTATTTAGGCTTTATTTTAAGAATTTCAGGCTTGGACAACATAGACAGACCTCGTCTTTTCTTTTCTTTTATTTTTCCTTCCCTTCCTTCCTTCCTTCCTTCCTTCCTTCCTTCCTTCCTTCCTTCCTTCCTTCTTCCTTCCTCTTCTTCTTCTTTCTTCTTTCTTTCTTTCTTTCTTTCTTTCTTTCTTTCTTTCTTTCTTTCTTTCTTTCCTTCCTTCCTTCCTTCCTTCCTTCCTTCCTTCCTTCCTTCTTTCTTTCTGATGGAGTCTCACTTTGTTGCCCAGCTGGAGAGCAGTGGCACAATCTTGGCTCACTGCAACCTCTGCCTCCCAGGTTCAACCTTCATGCCTCCTGTGCCTCAGCCTCGCAAGAAGCTGAGATTACAGATGTGCACCACCATATCCAGCTAATTTTTTTTTTGTATCGTTAGTAGAGACAGGGTTTCACCATGTTGGCCAGGCTGGTCTCAAACTCCCAACCCCAGGTGCTCACCCACCTTGGCTTCCCAGAGTGCTGGGGTTATAGGTGTGAGCCACCATGCCCAGCCAAGACCTGGTCTTTTCAAACTTTTCAAAAAAATAAAAAACTTAGCTGGGCATGGTGGCATGTGCACGTGGTTCCAGCTACTCAGGAGGCTGAGGTGGGAGGATCATTTGAGCCCAAGAGGTGGAGGCTGCAGTGAGCCATGATCATGCCACTGCACTCCTTCAGTTTAGGCAACAGAGTGAGACCCTGTCTCAAAAATCAAAACAAATAAACAAAATCTCAATAAGGAATAGCAAAATATCTTCAACTATAAAACTTTTTTGTTTCTTTTTTCTATATCACAAGTCATCAAGCAAGTAAAATTTTAATGATTAGATGTTTTGAGGGGAGCTAGTTTTATCACATGCAGTTTCAGAGCATTAGGTTGAAATATTTGCAAATGAAGTTAATTTTTTTTCTTTTTACCTAAAGGGTAATGCTTATTAGGCTTTTCTTGAAATCAGAATTCCACCCACCAGTGAAGTCACTGTACCAGATAATGTAATGATGAAAAATACTCTTTAGATAAAATTTAGTTTCACAGGGCAAAGTAAGGGCTTATAAAAGCCCAGAGTGATATTTTTTTCTTTTTAAGTGAATTAGGAAATTATTTACTAGCAAGAGGAATGGATGTAAAATACTCAGTGCAAATTATGTGCAGGATGCCCCACAAATCCTTCTGATCTCTGCCCTGAATCTCCCATGCATTTGCAGGTCAACATTCTTATGCAAGAGGACTCCTAAGCATAGATGAAATCTGTGGTCCTTAAGAGGAATTAAGTTATAACATCAACTAGAGAGGTAGATACCAGTGGTGGTGTTTGACACATAATTAAATGAGCTTACCAACTGTGAATCACATAACCAACGAGTCTTCCTGCCAAAAGCTGGAATGCTCATGGGTTGCTTGGGGCAGCCTGTATTTTAGGATTTATAAGGTACAATGTCCCTGTGGATGAAGCTATAGTGGACTTTTGGTGCCAAGTTGTGGGGGTTCCCAGCTGCCCAGTGTTCCCTCACCGGAGGGAATTTGGGTGATTATTGAGTGTCGATAGTCCATCCGTTGCTCATAGTGTCAGAGGCATTTGAACCAGAGCAACTCCATCTTGAATAAGGGCTCGGTAAAATAAGGCTGAGACCTACTGGGCTGCATTCCCAGACGGTTAGGGATTCTAAGTCACAGGATGAGATAGGAGGTTGGCACAAGATACAGGTCATAAAGACCTTGCTGATAAAACAGCTTGCAGTAAAGAAGCTGGCTAAACCCCACCAAAACCAAGATGGCGCTGAGAGTGACCATGGTCATCCTCACAGCTACAATCCCACCAGCACCATGACAGTTTACAAATGCCATGGCAATGTCAGGAAGTTACCCTATGTGGTCTAAAAAGGGGAGACATGAATAATCCACCCCTTGTTCAGCATATAATCAAGAAATAACCATAAAAATAGGTAACCAGCAGCCCTCGGGGCTGCTCTGCCTATGGAGTAGCCATGCTTTTACTCCTTTACTTTCTTAATAAACTTGCTTTCACTTTACTCTATGGACCCAAATTCTTTCTTGCTGAGATCCAAGAACCCTCTCTTGGGGTCTGGATTGGGATCCTTTTCCAGTAACAACAGTATACTAAATTTTTTATTGTTTACAATCTATTTTTTACATACTACATTAAAATGAATCATAACCAAATCTGTGTAAACATTATTATTTTCTAATTCCAAGCTAACTTTTCCATGTAGAAGAGTTCCATATTCCAACTTAAGAGGTGGAAAATACAACTCTTAACCAAATATATCAAATCATATGTATAATAAAATGTACTGCTTGTCTTATTTCTAGGTTAAAAAAACTTCAAAGATAAGGAAATATAAGTAAGGTTAAAACAATAAAAATATGTAAGCACCTTATTTAGCATAACAAAATTCAAGGACTCTTTCTTACCTCAAGAATGGGACACATAACTTCTGCTGTGACATCACCATGATTCTTACAGAATTTATAGAATGCCTCAAGGTAAGACTTAAAAAGAAAAAAGATCATAAAGTGATATAATGAATATATATTCCTTTTGAAAATGTCTAGATCAGCTTTTCATGGTTTATTAAATGCTTTAATGGAAACTGAATTACATCTCCCACAGGAAGATATTTTATAATAAATTTGGTAGAAGCTTTCACATTGCAGCATGTTGCACAGTCTAAAAAAGAACGCCAGAAAAGGACAAAACTGCATTTATCATAACTTATAATTACTTAACAAGCACTTTTTTTGCATGGTTTTGGATTATTTCATATGGTTAATTCTTGCTATTTTAACAAGAGTGCCAAGTTCTTTTCTGAGATCAGTGAATAATTTTAGATTCGGCCCTATGCTGACATTTGGTCTCTTGTAGAGGCACATTTGGGATGGCTTTGAGCATGGAGCTATATGGGAAAGGCTGTAGGGTCAGACTGCCTGGGATTGGATCCCAACTCTAATACGTTTTAGCTAACTGACTTCTTCCAAAGAAACCTTGGCTCTTCAAGCCTCAGTTTTCTCCTCTGAGGAATGGAGATAGCATAAACATCATATTTTTGCCAGGTGGATTAGTGAGTTAAGGCCTATAAATTACTTAGAACGGTGCCTTCTGTTAGTTATATCTCAAAGATGCCTCCTCTAGGCCCATAAGTCACTTTACCAAAAGGAACACTGCCTGCAATACAACTCTTCTGAAAGGACCACATGTTTGAACATAGCATGCCATAAATATGGCATGGCTGTATATATTCAGTTACTGTGTGTGAGTGTCCAAAGAGGCTAAGGTTATTTGACTAAAAATGGACAGATTTTGCTCAGCCTAAAGTATATACAGCTACTCAAATGGAGGCAGCACAGTACAGACGGACAGTCAGATTATGCAAAGTGGTACCTATGATGCAGTGAACACAAATTGTTCATTCTGGTATGCTGCACACAGTAGATTAAAATTGTGTGGGCAGATTAGCTGTGAGATTCAGGGATACTAACAGGATTGAAGACAGAGATGAACACTACATAACAGAAGGTTTACTATGTATGCTGATTGCTTTAAATGGATTGATATTGTTCACCCCACTTATTCACCTACCATCATCCAAACACCTTTTATGTTCCAGGTACCATGCAAGGAGCTAGGAATATGGAAGAATAGGGCATGTTATTTCCTCTCAAATATCTTGCTGGCTAGGGGAAGCTGACATGCATGCATTTAACTAGAGGACAGGCCAGAACTATAAAAGCTATATTCCAAATATGCACAGTTTCATAATTGCAGAAGTTGGTTAATGAGTAAAGTAAGTTTTAATAGAGAACTCTAGTCACAATATATTGTGTAATCAAGAAAAACACAATATTTGGGAAAACCATTACCTTATATAGTTTATTGCGTAGCAATTCAATATTCAGTTCATCTAGAGCATTTTCAGACATGCAGTCTTGAAAGAATGGAGCTGAAAGCAGAAATTGCCATACCAAAAAATGAATCTTAAGCAAGATTATAAACTGTAGAAAAGGTATCCTGAACACACCACCCTCTGCTCACTCCTGACAAGAACACTGCAGAGTTGCAATCCATACACTCCACTAAATAAGGCTAATAGTAATGAGGATGAAAGCAGTTATTACTTTTTAAGCATTTATCATGTGTAAGCCCTAAACCAGGGGTCCCCAACCCCCAGGCCAGAGACCAACACCAGTCCGTGGCCTGTTAGGAACTGAGCCACACAGCTGAGGTGAACAGTGGGCCAGAGAGTGGCATCAACTGTAATTACAACTGCTCCCCACTGCTTGCATTACCACCTGAGCTCCCTCTCCTGTCAGATCAACGGCAGCATTAGGTTCTCATAGGAGAGCAAACCCTATTGTGAACTGTGCATCTGAGGGATCTAGGTTGCACGCTACTTATGAGAGTCTAATGCCTGATGATCTGTCACTGTCTCCCATCACCCACAGATGGGACTGTTTAGTTGCAGGAAAACAAGCTCTGGGCTCCCACTGGTTTTACATTATGGTGAGTTGTATCATTGTTTCATTATATATTACAGTGTAATAATTATAGAAATAATGTGCACAATAAATGTAATGTGTTTGAATCATCCCGAAACCATCCCCTCTCTCCTGTTGTGGAAAAGTTGTCTTCCATGAAACCAGTCCCTGTTGCCCTAAAGGTTGGGGACTGCTGCCCTAAACCTCATTCACTACACTACACACTGAATATACTTTCACTTAATCTTCACAACTCCTTGGAGCTATTCACTTAAGGCTTTTTTTTAAGTCCCCCCTCCTTCACTATCTAATAATAATATTTATTATTTGCAACTTTAGTATGTGCCAAGCATTGAGTTGTACTTAAAAGTGTGTTTTATTTTTAAAACTCTGTTATAAAAAGATACGATTATTTCCAAAATGAGGAAACTGGGGTGAATTGAATTGCTCCTAGTCACCTTGCTGGGACCGGGCAGAGCCTGGTTTCATGCTCATGGTTGTCTGATTGCAGTCTCAACCTCTCTCGACCAGCCTATGCTATCTCAGTATTGGGTGCTTAATGATGACACAAATATTTTTTTTTTCCTTTTTAAAATATCTATCTCAAACAGCAACTATTTTGACAAATGATCAATAGTGAATTGCTGCTATCCAGATTTCCTGACAATATTAGATAATGATGCTTATACAATTATCTCTTTAGCATTTTGAATACTACAACTCTTGTTAGTGCCAAATTATAATGAAATTAACAATCATTTCATCATTGCTTCTGATGACTTGACAGATACTCTTCAGCATCTCAGAAAAATGACATTTTTAAACTTCCCAAAAGAAAATGCTTCCTATATGCAACCTTATCTAGACAGAAATTTAAATGGAAGGACAAGAAACTAAGTGTATAAAACCAAGCTAGAAAATTACATTTTTTTGGAAGAATGACAAGTTCTATTATTTATTTGCTATGACCTGGTATAAAGTGAAAGGTTTGAAGGTTGAGAGATGAGCTCCAGTTCGTTCTCTACTACAAATGGTTCACATGTGATCTGAGCAGGTTGCTTCATTTGTCCTGATCTGAAAAATGAGGGAGCTGAACTAGATAATTCCTTAATGTCTCTGCCACTTCCAGGAATCTTCATGGTATGCTACTGTATTCGTGGAAAAAAAATTGTGAAATCAAAGTACATTTTCTTTTGGACCACAGGGAAGAAAAAATAGTACATTTTCTAATGACTGTGATAACACACACAAGCAGCTACAAAATTACCTAAGTGTTCCTACCTAATGGCGTTTCGATCAGAATGGCATTAAAGAGATCTGAAGGTGTCTCTGCAATGTTGACAGCTTCCATTTCTGTGAAACGGCCCAAGGGGTGGCACTTCCCCAGAATTTCTTTCACAGATTTTTTCTGCAATGCACCATTCATCAGCAGAATCACATTGTCTATCATGTAACTGCACCTGGTTTAGAAGACAACTCAATCATTAGAGGACAGCTGCAAAAGGATAAGAAGCATCCCACAACTAAAAAATACACACTGTTTAGGTACACACTGTTTCATTCAGAAAATACATGAGTCTCTTTTTATTTTAAACACTGGGGTTTAGGAGATGTAGAGAAACATATATGACCTCTGAGACTGTCATAAATCGAAAAAGCATATTCAATATATATATATTTTTTTGAGGCAGAGTCTCTCTCTGTCACCGTGACTGGAATGCAGTGGCCCAATCTTGGCTTACTGCAACCTCTGCCTCCCAGGTTCAAGTGATTCTCCTGCCTTAGCTTCCCCAGTAGCTGGGATTACAAGCTCTCACCACCATACCCAGCTAATTTTTGTATTTTTAGTAGATACAGGGTTTCACCATGTTGGCCAGGCTGGTCTCAAACTCCTGACACCAAGTGATCTGCCCGTGTTGGCCTCCCAAAATTCTGGAATTATAGGCATGAGCCACTGTGCCTGCACCTGGCCATGAAAAAGCATATTCAATATTCTAACAACTAACTAAATAAAACCTTGGCTGGTGGGAATATGCGGAAGAAGCCCCTCCACAGTCATTCTCAAATGTGATGGGGCGGGGGTGAGGGTGTGAACTTGCTTGGTTTATCAGAATGGACAAAGGGCTTGAAAAGTTGAAAAACACAGACCTGGAGCATCTTACTCTACTTTAAAAACTGACTACTATATTTGAAACTGCAATGAAGCCTATCACTGAGGATTCAAAATTTAATTCTAAAAAATACTGTGTAATTCTGTCCTCATAGGAGATCACATTGTGAATTTTCTAGGCCACCTTCCTCACATCCCCGAGTTTATTAATTCATATTAATTCATATTTTAATCATTTTTATGTGATTTCTTTATTTGATATAAGCTCTGCTCGGGATACCCTGGGTGCATGTCCTGGTTCACTCATGTAGTCAGCACCTAGGATATTCCAAGCAATGAGGTTGAGAAGTAAATGAGACCTAGGGCCTTACTTTACAGAGAATACAGCTTAAGTGAGGAAATGGACAAAGAATCATTTACAACAAATCACAATAGGGCATACACGCTATGCTAAATAAATTATAGAGGAGTGTGGAAAATCACAGCTGGACACTAAACCAGTCCTGGAATTAGACTTGCTAGAGAAATGACAGTCAAGTAGAAACTTGAAGAATTGGTAGGAGCTGGCCAGCCAAAAGGGGCTGGGAACTGGGGAAAAGCACGTTTCAAGGCAGAAGGGAGAACATTTGAAAAGCCCCAGAGATGGGAACACAACGATACTCAGGGTGTTTCCTTTCCACTGGAGCTGGAACTGGGGCTGGGGCTGAGCATGTTCGGTCCCGAAAGACGAGATGAGGAGCTTGAATGTTAAGGGCAACAGAGGATACTGACTGCCCTTACACTGAAGGGAATATTATGACCTATGTAAATATTAAAACAGGAGAAAAGGCAAACAAACACCTACGCAGTGAGGTGCTTTACAAAAAGTTACTTTTCAAACCATAGCTGCAACACTGTGAGGTATGTCGTATTATTATCTCCATTTTATAGACGAGAAACCAGAGGGCCAGAGAGGTGAAGATATAACCCATGACGACATACACAGCTGACAAGTAGGAGAGCTGAGACTCAGACTCAGGCAGTCTGCTTCTGAAATCTTCCTTTGAACCCTCACATTATGTGCTTTTAGTTGTTGGGGTGATGTGTAGGTTTCTGGGCTTGACAGTTAGGTTATAGAGCCATTTATTGAGATGAGAGCATTAGGGGAAGAGGAGGTTGCAGTGGGTGCAGACGTTTTAGATGGAATGAGTTTAAGGTAACCAGGAGGTAACCAAGAGGAGATGCCAAGTAAGCCTAAGAAGTGTGTGTCCTGAAGACAGCTGCCAATTCGAGACATTTGGGCAAGCAGGTCAGGACGGGTTAGTTTAAAGGTGGAAGCCGAAGTCTTGGAAGTAAGCAGGATCACATTGTAGAGTGCATGTAGAGGTCTTTCTTGGGAACTCTGGGGAACCCCAGCATTTAAGGACCTTGAAGGAAATTCAGAGGGATGACTAGATGGGGGAAGGAGAATCAGGGGAGAGAATTTTAGGAAGTTCTAGAGAGTTCTAAGAAGTGATTGGAGAGTCAAAGTCCACATGTGAGACCTGGAAGTAGGCATCTGTAGGGTACAGCAACTAAGGAGTCATCAGAGAATGCAATGAAAATGCCTTCAGTGGAGTGTGTCTGTGCAAGGGAAAGGGAGAAGAGGATGGCGGAAGACTGGCCATTGTGTGTCTGAAATTAACGGGACATGGAGGCTTAAAGAATGGAGTTCATGCTGCAAGCTGACCTTGAAGGAAGAGAAAACCAGATACGTGGAGATACAGGGGCCAAGGAAGCTTTCAATTTTTAGTTTCAATATGTGTCCTTTTAGGGTGGGAGGAAGAGAAGTGAAGATATTTAAGTGCTGAGGGGAGGAGGCAGTTGACAAGGCGAGGTCACAGATCAGAAGGAGGAAGGGGCAATGCAAACCTAGTCCTTGAGGTTTCACAGTGATGGGAAGCTTAGCCACTGTTGTGAGATACACTTGAAAAATGATACCTTTTTACTGGATGAAAATTTACCTGAACACTTAGAAACATTGTCACCAGAGTCTGGCTGCATGGGGGACAGACTTCCTGGGCAGGGAATTCATTTCTGGCTGGAAAAGGGGGTCTCCTTCATTGTGGAGCTTCTACAGCTTACCCCCAAAAATTCTAACTAAAGATGATTTTGAAGCAGGCAATTATCTCTTTATAAAAAGCACATGACTATAAAGTTTCTTCACCTCCTGAACAGCAGTACCAAATTTAGACATTATGGAGTTCTAGAATCCTTTTTATCTCTTCAAAATGATATTAAAATGGAAGTGCTTATTTAACTGTCCCTTTATGGCTCAAAAGCAATTACCTCAGAGGGCAATTGCTAGTACTTAATAATCCTTAGCAGACTCCAGACACTTAATTGTTCCCCATAACCCCCCTGCAATGCAAAAGCATCTGAGCTGCGAACATTCCCCATTAGCAGAGGACTATTAGAGCAACGGTGACGGGCGACCAGCATCAATGGTGTGAGCAGGATGCAGGCTGCATATAACACCCAGACCTGCATCTACAGTGTGTGCATGTGTGTGTATTCAGTATTTTTATTTTTACTTTTTTACTAATAGACAGGCTAAGCTCTATATTGCAATGAGCAAGGGCTTTATAGATGGGGTTCAATTTTATTTCAACTCTTACTGAGTGGCCTTGTTTCTAAAATGGAACAATAACACCTGTTCTTGCAGTGTTGCTCAGAAACACTGAGAACCCAGGGCTTGGCCCACGGTGAGGGGCAGGGGTGTCTCTTTCCTGTCCCCTCTCTCATCTCCATCACACATAGGTACCAAGTATATAATTATCATTGGCTGTTGGGGTGACAGGGACATAATGTAACCAGAAGACAGTTTAGTTTCTCTAGACTATAATCTTTGTAGATCTCCAGGGGGTCATGCATGCAGTGGTTGGGAAGCAAATAATTGCTGACATTGACTGAGTAATTTTTGAACAAAAAGACACCAGGGTGTTTACCTAGTTCAAACCCCTGTTTTAGATAATTATCCTCATAAGTAGTGACAGAGCCACCCCTTCAGTTAGGTTAATTTTTCTCCTACTCATGGCCTAGACAAATGTCCTTTGACACCTGTAAAAATCATAGTCACCTAAAACTGCGATAAGCAAATTATTCAATTTCAAAAATTTTAGGATATTAAAAAATTTTTAAATGCTGATTCTTTTTGAGGTTTTTACTATGGGCAGTAATTATACGCACAGTCTCACTCAAGCTTCACAATAACTCAATGCTGTAAGAACAATTATTAAGGAAAACTGAGGCTTAGCAGTACTAAATACCTTACCCAAGATCACAGTGCTGGCAAGCAGCAGAGCTGGGTCCCTAAAATCAAAGTGCTGGCTCCCTAGTAGGTTCAGATAAAAGAGCTCAAGCCAGATGATATTTTAACATTTCCATTTGATCTTAGAGCTATTCTTTCTCCTCCTGCTCCCTAGCTTATTTAAGGATCTCAAAGATAACTATAATATATTTTCTGTATGATAACTACTACATTCTGCTGCTATAACAGTTGCTAAGAGGTCAAATAATATAGAGCCATAATTTGGTAAGTTAGAGGAATTGCTCTTCTCTGAATAAAAATTTTAGTACTTTAGTGTCATTAGCAATAGCTGAGAAATGACTGTCATTCACTAAGCACTCTGGCATGAGATAGAAAAAGAGAAACACCTAAGATAAACACAGTTCAGTGAAGAAGCTCTCCAGGGTATTACGTCTTCATTGTCACACCCACCCTTTCCCATCCACCACCCCCAATGCCTAGAAAATGCGAATCAGTTCTCCCACTCTATAATTTTGCCATTTTCTGAATAATATATAACTGGCAGCAGATAATATGTGACATTTTGAGACTGGCTATTTTAACTCTGCTCAGTGTTCTTGAGATACATGTAACACATTCAAGCTGTTGCATGTAAACAGTTTGTTCCTTTTTATTGGTGAGTAGTATTCCACGGTATTGACATACCACAGTGTATTTAACCATTCACCTATTGATGGACATTTGTGGTTTTTTTCTAGTTTTTGGCTATTACAAATAAAAACTGCTAAGAACATCTGTTTGCTGATTTTTATATTAAAATAAGTTTTATTATTCTTGGATAAATGCCCTGAAGTGCAGTTGCTGAGTGGCATAGTAAGAGTACGTTTAGTTTTTTAAGAAACTGCAAGACTATTTTTCAGAGTAGCTGTCCCAATTTTAGTGCAGTGTTAAAAACTTTACTTCTTTTTAAGTGTCTTTTCCTTCCCTGTTTATAACTTATATTTCCTCTATATACACTGAGAACCACATCAGACAGTGCAATGATTTTTCCTTCAACTGTCAAATACAATTTAGAAAACTCAAGAGGAGAAAGAGTATATTGTATTTACCCATATTTTTCTCCTTTCTGTTGTTCTTTCTTTTTTCCTGTTGTTTCAAGATTACTCTTTTTATCATTTCCTTTGTGTTTCAAAAGGTTTGTTTAGCCATTCTTTTAGAATGGGTCCGCTGGTGACAAAAATCTCCTAGTTTTCCTTCATCTTAGAATGTCTTGATTTCCCCTTCATTCCTGAAGAGTATTTTCACTGAATACAAAATGCTATTTTTTCTCTTGTCTTTATGCTTGAAAAATACTATACCACTTGCTTCTGGCTCCATGAGGTGCCTAATGAGAAATCTGCCATGGTTCAAATTGCTTCTCTGTTATTGGTAAGGTGTCATTTCCCATAGCTTTCAAGATTTGTTTTGTCTTTTTTTCTTTCAGAAGTTTGATTATGACATGTCTTGGCCTGGATTTCATTGGATTTTTCCTGTTTGGGGTTTCACTTAGCTTCTTGAATCGGTCGGTGTGTGTCTTTTGCCAAACGGGGGGAATTTTCAGCCATTATTTCTTTGAATACTTTTTCAACCTTTCTTTTTTTCTCCTCTCCTTCTGGGATTTATTACTACTCTGCATGTGGCCTCTATTGACACCAAGGCTAAAAAGAGGGCTCATTACTGCTGGGAGGTGGTCAAAGGCCCAGCTTCCCGCTCAGCCCTCTCTGACCCCACTTACAGCTGGGTAAGAGTAGACATCTGGGTCTCCACTGAGCCTTTGCTGACAGGGGTGGGGTTGCAGTTTTTCCCATGGCACTTAGTTAGAGTACAGCCATTATTATCTGAAGATTTTCTGCTTGTGGCCAGGTGTGGTGGCTCACGCCTCTAATCCCAGCACTTTAGGAGGCTGAGGTGGGCAGATCACAAGGTCAGGAGTTCAAGACCAGCCTCGCCAATGTGGTGAAACCCCATCTCTACTAAAAGTACAAAAATTAGCAGGGCGTGGTGGTGGGTACCTATAGTCCTAGCTAGTTGGGAGGCTGAGGCAGGAGAATAGCTTGAACCCGAGAGGCAGAGGTTGCAGTGAGCCGAGATGGCGCCACTGCACTCCAGCCTGGTGACAGAGCGAGACTCCATCTCAAAAAAAAAAAAACACTTTCTGCTTGTGAAGCTGCCCCTTTCCTGCCCTGGGTCTCAAGTTTCTTAGTCAATTGATCTTCTCTCTACCTTTTAGTCGTTAGTGTCTTCCAAGACGCCAATACTTCAGCCACAATAAGACAGCATCTTACCCTATTTAGAATGGACAGTATTAAAAAGACAAACAATAAAATATGCTGGAGAGAGGATGTGGAGAAAAGGAGATTCTTATACACCATTGGTAGAAATTTCAATTAGCACAACTACTGTGGAAAACAGTATGAAGATATCTCAAAAAACTAAAAACAGAAACACTATACAATCCAGCAGTCCCACTACTGGGTAGCTATACTAAGGAAAATAAGTCAGTATGTCAAAGGGATACCTGCACTCACATGTTTATTGCAGCACTATTCACGATAACAAAGATATGGAATTAACCTAAGCATCCATCAACAGATGAATGGGTAAAGAAAGTATGGTACAGATACACAATAGAACACTATTCTGCCATAAAAAGAATAATATGTCATTTGCAGCAACATGGATGGAATTGGAGGTCATTATGTTAAGTAAAATAAATCAGCCACAGAAAGCCAAATATCATATGCAATCACTCACGTGGGAACTAAAAAAAGTTGATCTCATAAAGGTAATGAGTAGAATGACAGATAATAGAGGTTAGGAATGGTGGGTGGTAGGGAGGGGGAGATGAGGAGAAGTAGATTAAGAGGTATAAATATACAGTTAGATAAAAGGTATAAGTTCTATAGTTAGACAGAAGAGCGGAGTGACTATAGTTAACAGCAATGTATGACATATTTCAAAATAGACTGATGGTTCCCAACACAGAATGACAAATACTCAAAGTCATAGACTCCTCAAATACCCTGACCTGATCATTACACATTCTATAACTATAAAAAAAAATCTCATGGACCCCATAAATACGGAAAATGTTATGTATCAATTAAAAAAGCAACACACTAATACTTCAAATGGTCCTGTGGTTTGTTTAGTGCCCTAAAGCTTTTTATACCTCAGGGCTATACATAGTATGGTATAAAAAGATGGTGGAAAAAGAACAGTTGTGATAAGGAGGTGTTAAGGGGAACCCAGCACAGTGTTCTGACTTCAAGTACTCTTAGGTAGTTTTAGTACTTATACATATAGGCACTCAGGATCTGGAAAGTGGTCATCTTATAATCACTCCTGTTTCCATAACCCTGGGAAAGCATCCTGTAGACCTAGGGGGACATGTACAACAGTGGAAAGGTTGCTGTCCTATAGAATGTTCAAAGTTATTCACTAAGATAGGTTTTAATTTCTTTTTTTTTAAATTTCAATTTTTGCATATGTTTTTAAATGGACATAAGGCTGGGTGCAGCAGCTCCCACCTGTAATCTCAGCACTTTGGGAGGCCGAGGTGGGCAAATCACCTGAGGTCAGGAGTTCGAGACCAGCCTGGCCAACGTGGTAAAACCCCATCTCTACTAAAAATACAAAAATTAGCTGGGGGTGGTGACAGGTGCCTGTAATCCCAGCTACTTGGGAGGCTGAGGCAGGAGAATCACTTGAACCTGGGAGGCAGAGGTTGCAGTGAGCTGAGATCGCACCACTGCACTCCAGCCTGGGCAACAAAGCAAAACTCCATCTCAAAAATAAATAAATAAAAATGGCTGGGTGCGGTAGCTCACACCTGTAATCCCAGCATTTTGGGAGGCTGAGGCGGGTAGATCACGAGGTCAAGAGATAGAGACCATCCTGGCCAACATGGTGAAACCCTGTCTCTACTAAAAAATACAAAAATTAGCTGAGTGTGTTGGTGTGCACCTGTAGTCCCAGCTGCTGGGGAGGCTGAGGCAGGAGAATTGCTTGAATCCGGGAGGCAGAGGTTGCAGTGAGCCAAGATTGCGCCACTAAAATCCAGCCTGGAGACAGAGTGAGACTTTGTTCCCCCCACCCCCCAACACAAAATAAATAAATAAATATAAAATGGACATAATAGATTAGAAAAATGCATATAATATATAATTAAATATGTTCTCATATTATGTTGGTCTTGTGTTTTAATGATTGAGGTATATGATTAAAGGATGGTAATCACTGATCTAAGGGGACAGAAGGGATATTGGACACTATATGACAAAGAACCGCTGGCCACACTGTTATTTGTCTCTAAGATAAAATCCAAAAGGGTCTCTGAGGTAGAGAAGGGGAGACTTAAGATTTCTGATGTGCTTATGAGTACTGAGTCAGAGTGAGCAGAGATGGAGATAAATTCAGACCTTGAGAACAGAATCGAAAGGGGAAGAACTGGGGTGGGGGGTCGTTATGACCGGCAGGCATGCTCCGAGGCTTCCCCATAGGGCACATGGGGAAGAGGACAGAGGCAGGCAGCTGGGCATATTATTCTTCCTCTCAAGTAGCCCCAAGAAGGAGGGCTTCACTCTGGGGAGAGAGTGCTTTTCAGGCT